>NC_092338.1:406412500-406712500 GCF_046630445.1 Rutidosis leptorrhynchoides | reverse complement strand
TCCATTATTTCGACGGGTTCTTCGATGAATTGGAGTTTTTCGTTGATTTGGATTTCATCTAACGGAATAGTGAGATCTTCTTTAGCAAAACATTTCTTCAAATTCGAGACGTGGAAAGTGTTATGTACAGCCGCGAGTTGTTGAGGTAACTCAAGTCGGTAAGCTACTGGTCCGACACGATCAATAATCTTGAATGGTCCAATATACCTTGGATTTAATTTCCCTCGTTTACCAAATCGAACAACGCCTTTCCAAGGTGCAACTTTAAGCATGACAATCTCTCCAATTTCAAATTCTATATCTTTTCTTTCAATGTCAGCGTAGCTCTTTTGTCGACTTTGGGCGGTTTTCAACCGTTGTTGAATTTGGATGATCTTCTCGGTAGTTTCTTGTATAATCTCCGGACCCGTAATCTGTCTATCCCCCACTTCACTCCAACAAATCGGAGACCTGCACTTTCTACCATAAAGTGCTTCAAACGGCGCCATCTCAATGCTTGAATGGTAGCTGTTGTTGTAGGAAAATTCTGCTAACGGTAGATGTCGATCCCAACTGTTTCCGAAATCAATAACACATGCTCGTAGCATGTCTTCAAGCATTTGTATCATCCTTTCGCTCTGCCCATCAGTTTGTGGATGATAGGCAGTACTCATGTCTAGACGAGTTCCTAATGCTTGCTGTAATGTCTGCCAGAATCTTGAAATAAATCTGCCATCCCTATCAGAGATAATAGAGATTGGTATTCCATGTCTGGAGACGACTTCCTTCAAATACAGTCGTGCTAACTTCTCCATCTTGTCATCTTCTCTTATTGGCAGGAAGTGTGCTGATTTGGTGAGACGATCAACTATTACCCAAATAGTATCAAAACCACTTGCAGTCCTTGGCAATTTAGTGATGAAATCCATGGTAATGTTTTCCCATTTCCATTCTGGGATTTCGGGTTGTTGAAGTAGACCTGATGGTTTCTGATGCTCAGCTTTGACCTTAGAACACGTCAAACATTCTCCTACGTATTTAGCAACATCGGCTTTCATACCCGGCCACCAAAATTGTTTCTTGAGATCCTTGTACATCTTCCCCGTTCCAGGATGTATTGAGTATCTGGTTTTATGAGCTTCTCTAAGTATCATTTCTCTCATATCTCCAAATTTTGGTCCCCAAATCCTTTCAGCCCTATACCGGGTTCCGTCTTCCCGAATATTAAGATGCTTCTCCGATCCTTTGGATATTTCATCCTTTAAATTTCCCTCTTTTAAAACTCCTTGTTGCGCCTCCTTTATTTGAGTAGTAAGGTTATTATGAATCATTATATTCATAGATTTTACTCGAATGGGTTCTCTGTCCTTCCTGCTCAAGGCATCGGCTACCACATTTGCCTTCCCCGGGTGGTAACGAATCTCAAAGTCGTAATCATTCAATAATTCAATCCACCTACGCTGCCTCATATTCAGTTGTTTCTGATTAAATATGTGTTGAAGACTTTTGTGGTCAGTATATATAATACTTTTGACCCCATATAAGTAGTGCCTCCAAGTCTTTAATGCAACCTAATTCCAAATCATGCGTCGTATAATTTTGCTCATGAATCTTCAATTGTCTAGACGTATAAGCAATCACCTTCGTTCGTTGCATTAATACACAACCGAGACCTTGCTTTGATGCGTCACAATAAATCACAAAATCATCATTCCCTTCAGGCAATGACAATATAGGTGCCGTAGTTAGCCTTTTCTTCAATAACTGAAACGCTTTCTCTTGTTCATCCTTCCATTCAAATTTCTTCCCTTTATGCGTTAATGCAGTCAAGGGTTTTGCTATTCTGGAAAAGTCTTGGATGAACCTTCTGTAGTAACCAGCTAGTCCTAAAAACTGGCGTATGTGTTTCGGAGTTTTCGGGGTTTCCCACTTTTCAACAGTTTCTATCTTTGCCGGATCCACCTTAATACCTTCTTTGTTCACTATGTGACCGAGGAATTGAACTTCTTCCAACCAAAATGCACACTTTGAAAACTTAGCGTACAATTCTTCCTTCCTCAATACTTCTAACACCTTTCTCAAATGTTCACCGTGTTCTTGGTCATTCTTTGAGTAAATAAGTATGTCATCAATGAAAACAATGACAAACTTGTCAAGGTATGGTCCACACACTCGGTTCATAAGGTCCATGAACACAGCTGGTGCATTAGTTAAACCAAACGGCATGACCATAAACTCGTAATGACCGTAACGTGTTCTGAAAGCAGTCTTTGGAATATCATCTTCTTTCACCCGCATTTGATGATACCCGGAACGTAAGTCAATCTTTGAATAAACAGACGAGCCTTGTAGTTGATCAAGTAAGTCGTCGATTCTCGGTAGTGGGTAGCGGTTCTTGATGGTAAGTTTGTTCAAATCTCGGTAGTCGATACACAACCTGAATGTACCATCTTTCTTCTTGACAAACAAAACAGGAGCTCCCCACGGTGATGTGCTTGGTCGAATGAAACCACGCTCTAAAAGTTCTTGTAATTGGCTTTGCAGTTCTTTCATCTCGCTGGGTGCGAGTCTGTAAGGAGCACGAGCTATTGGTGCAGCTCCTGGTACAAGATCTATTTGAAATTCAACGGATCGATGTGGGGGTAATCCCGGTAATTCTTTCGGAAATACATCGGGAAATTCTTTTGCGACGGGAACATCATTGATGCTCTTTTCTTCAGTTTGTACTTTCTCGACGTGTGCTAGAACAGCATAGCAACCTTTTCTTATTAGTTTTTGTGCCTTCAAATTACTAATAAGATGTAGCTTCGTGTTTCCCTTTTCTCCGTACACCATTAAGGGTTTTCCTTTTTCTCGTATAATGCGAATTGCATTTTTGTAACAAACGATCTCTGCTTTCACTTCTTTCAACCAGTCCATACTGATTATCACATCAAAACTCCCTAACTCTACTGGTATCAAGTCAATCTTAAATGTTTCGCTAACCAGTTTAATTTCTCGATTCCGACATATATTATCTGCTGAAATTAATTTACCATTTGCTAATTCGAGTAAAAATTTACTATCCAAAGGCATCAATGGACAACTTAATTTAGCACAAAAATCTCTACTCATATAGCTTCTATCCGCACCCGAATCAAATAAAACGTAAGCAGATTTATTGTCAATAAGAAACGTACCCGTAACAAGCTCCGGGTCTTCCTGTGCCTCTACCGCATTAATATTGAAAACTCTTCCGCGGCCTTGTCCATTTGTGTTCTCCTGATTCGGGCAATTTCTAATAATGTGGCCCGGTTTTCCACATTTATAACAAACTACATTGGCATAACTTGCTCCGACACTACTTGCTCCGCCATTACTCGTTCCGACACCATTTGTTCTTTTCGTTCTATTAACCCCTGGTCCGTAGACCTCACACTTCGCCGCGCTATGACCATTTCTTTTACACTTGTTGCAAAATTTGGTGCAGAACCCCGAGTGATACTTTTCACACCTTTGGCATAGCTGCTTCTGATTATTGTTGTTGTTGCGGTTATTATTGTTGTTGGGATGATTATTGTAGTTGCTGTTGTTGTTGTTGTTATTGTTGTTGTTGTTGTTGTTGTTGTTGTTGTTGTTGTTGTTGTTGTTGTTGTTGTTGTTGGGCCGTTTGTTGTAGTTGCGATTGATGTTGCGATTGTTGGGATAATTGTTGCGATTATTGTTGTAATTGCTGTTGTTGTTGTATTGGTGATTCTTATCACCGTTTTCCTCCCACTTTCTTTTGACTTGCTTCACATTGGCCTCTTCAGCAGTCTGTTCTTTAATTCTTTCTTCAATCTGGTTCACTAGTTTGTGAGCCATTCTACATGCCTGTTGTATGGAGGCGGGTTCGTGTGAACTTATATCTTCTTGGATTCTTTCCGGTAATCCTTTCACAAACGCGTCGATCTTCTCTTCCTCATCTTCGAATGCTCCCGGACACAATAGGCACAATTCTGTGAATCGTCTTTCGTACGTGGTAATATCAAATCCTTGGGTTCGTAACCCTCTAAGTTCTGTCTTGAGCTTATTAACCTCGGTTCTGGGACGGTACTTCTCGTTCATCAAGTGCTTGAATACTGACCACGGTAGTGCGTACGCATCGTCTTGTCCCACTTGCTCTAGATAGGTATTCCACCATGTTAACGCAGATCCTGTGAAGGTATGCGTAGCGTACTTTACTTTGTCCTCTTCAGTACACTTACTTATGGCAAACACCGATTCGACCTTCTCGGTCCACCGTTTCAATCCGATCGGTCCTTCGGTTCCATCAAATTCCAAAGGTTTGCAGGCAGTGAATTCTTTGTAGGTGCATCCTACACGATTTCCTGTACTGCTAGATCCAAGGTTATTGTTGGTATGTAGCGCAGCCTGTACTGCGGCTATTTTTGAAGCTAGAAAAGTACGGAATTCCTCTTCATTCATATTCACGGTGTATCGAGTAGTCGGTGCCATTTCCTTCAAAATAGTCAAATGGAACAAGTTAATCATACAGAATATTAAGAGTAGTTAATAGTATTTCGTAGCATAATATGAACTCATTTATAAAAGCTTTTTCTTCATATTAGCGTTTTATAAGTTTAAATTCGGGTAGTACCTACCCGTTAAGTTCATACTTAGTAGCTAATATACAATTCAACTACTACAATTCTATATGAAAAACTGATTATAATAATATTTCGCGTTCAAACTTTTATACAATATTTTACAAACTTACAATACCGCTTATTTTACATAAAGCATGAAATATAGCACACAATAACTTTGATACAAGATAGTTGTGAAGATAATTCTAGCTAGTACACAAGTTGTTCAGCAAAGGCAATAAAGACACGTAATTCATACGTCCAGAAACAAGTCATGCATTCTGGTTTTACTAGGACTACTTCCCATCCTTGGTCTTGTGGAACATAACCGTTATGGCCGTTGATAAGACATCGTGTTGTAACGTCATCAAAGGTACGAGGGTTACGTAATGTCCAACAGTCCCGTAACAATCTAAAAACCTCATTTCTTACCCCAATTACCGACTCCGTCACTTGTGGGAACGTTTTGTTTAATAGTTGTAGACCGATGTTCTTGTTCTCACTTTGGTGAGAAGCGAACATTACTAATCCGTAAGCATAACATACTTCTTTATGTTGCATGTTAGCCGCTTTTTCTAAATCACGAAGTCCAATATTTGGATATATTGAGTCAAAATAATTTCTTAACCCATTGCGTAAAATAGCATTTGGGTTCCCCGCAATATATGCGTCAAAGTAAACACATCGTAACTTATGGATTTCCCAATGTGATATCCCCCATCTTTCGAACGAAAGCCTTTTATAAACCAAGGCATTCTTGGAACGTTCTTCGAATGTCTTACAAACTGATCTCGCCTTAAATAGTTGTGCCGAAGAATTCTGACCGACTCTAGACAAGATTTCATCAATCATGTCTCCGGGTAGGTCTCTTAAAATATTGGGTTGTCTATCCATTTTGTGTTTTTATACTGTAAAATAGACAAGAGTTAGATTCATAAAAAAATACTTATTAATACAAGCAATTTTTACATATATCATAAAGCATAAGCACACTATATTACATATATTACACCACACAAATACAACTATCTTATTCTGACTCGCTTGTTTCTTCTTCTTCGGTTTTGGTTCGTTTTGCCAAGTTTCTAGGGATATATGATGTTCCCCTAATACGAGCCGTCGTTTTCCACATTGGTTTAGAAAAACCTGGTGGTTTAGAGGTTCCCGGGTCATTGTTACAACTTAAGACTTCGGGGGTTGACGATACATATAAAGTTCATCGGGGTTGGAATTAGATTTCTCTATTTTTATGCCCTTTCCCTTATTATTTTCTTTTGCCTTTTTAAATTCAGTTGGGGTAATTTCTATAACATCATCGGAATTCTCGTCAGAATCCGATTCATCGGAGAATTGGTAATCCTCCCAATATTTTGCTTCCTTAGCGGAAACACCATTGACCATAATTAACCTTGGTCGGTTGGTTGAGGATTTTCTTTTACTTAACCGTTTTATTATTTCCCCCACCGGTTCTATTTCTTCATCCGGTTTCGATTCTTCTTCCGGTTCCGTTTCTTCTTCCGGTTCCGACTCTTCTTCTGGTTCCTCTTCGGGAACTTGTGAATCAGTCCATGAATCATTCCAATTTACATTTGACTCTTCATTATTATTAGGTGAGTCAATGGGACTTGTTCTAGAGGTAGACATCTATCACATAATATCAAACGCGTTAAGAGATTAATATATCACATAATATACACATGTTAAAAATATATAGTTTCCAACAAAATTTGTTAAGCAATCATTTTTCAAGTAAACACGGTCGAAGTCCAGACTCACTAATGCATCCTAACAAACTCGATAAGACACACTAATGCAAAATTCTGGTTCTCTAAGACCAACGCTCTGATACCAACTGAAATGTCCCGTTCTTATTGATTAAAAACGTTCCATATTAATTGATTTCGTTGCGAGGTTTTGACCTCTATATGAGACGTTTTTCAAAGACTGCATTCATTTTAAAACAAACCATGACCTTTATTTCATCAATAAAGGTTTAAAAAGCTTTACGTAGATTAACAAATAATGATAATCTAAAATATCCTGTTTACACACGACCATTACATAATGGTTTACAATACAAATATGTTACAACAAAATAAGTTTCTTGAATGCAGTTTTTACACAATATTATACAAGCATGGACTCCAAATCTCGTCCTTATTTAAGTATGCGATAGCGGAAGCTCTTAATAATCACCTGAGAATAAACATGCTTAAAACGTCAACAAAAATGTTGGTGAGTTATAGGTTTAACCTATATATATCAAATCATAATAATAGACCACAAGATTTCATATTTCAATACACATCCCATACATAGAGATAAAAATCATTCATATGGTGAACACCTGGTAACCGACCTTAACAAGATGCATATATAAGAATATCCCATCATTCCGGGACACCCTTCGGATATGATATAAATTTCGAAGTACTAAAGCATCCGGTACTTAGGATGGGGTTTGTTAGGCCCAATAGATCTATCTTTAGGATTCGCATCAATTAGGGTGTCTGTTCCCTAATTCTTAGATTAACAGACTTAATAAAAAGGGGCATATTCGATTTCGATAATTCAACCATAGAATGTAGTTTCACGTACTTGTGTCTATTTTGTAAATCATTTATAAAACCTGCATGTATTCTCATCCCAAAAATATTATATTTTAAAAGTGGGAATATAACTCACTTTCACAGATTTTTTACTTCGTCGAGAAGTAAGACTTGGCCACTGTTGATTCACGAACCTATAACAATATATACATATATATTAAAGTATGTTCAAAATATATTTACAACACTTTTAATATATTTTGATGTTTTAAGTTTATTAAGTCAGCTGTCCTCGTTAGTAACCTACAACTAGTTGTCCACAGTTAGATGTACAGAAATAAATCGATAAACATTATCTTGAATCAATCCACGACCCAGTGTATACGTATCTCAGTATTGATCACAACTCAAACTATATATATTTTGGAATCAACCTCAACCCTGTATAGCTAACTCCAACATTCACATATAGAGTGTCTATGGTTGTTCCGAAATATATATAGATGTGTCGACATGATAGGTCGAAACATTGTATACGTGTCTATGGTATCTCAAGATTACATAATATACAATACAAGTTGATTAAGTTATGGTTGGAATAGATTTGTTACCAATTTTCACGTAGCTAAAATGAGAAAAATTATCCAATCTTGTTTTACCCATAACTTCTTCATTTTAAATCTGTTTTGAGTGAATCAAATTGCTATGGTTTCATATTGAACTCTATTTTATGAATCTAAACAGAAAAAGTATAGGTTTATTGTCAGAAAAATAAGTTACAAGTCGTTTTTGTAAAGGTAGTCATTTCAGTCGAAAGAACGACGTCTAGATGACCATTTTAGAAAACATACTTCCACTTTGAGTTTAACCATAATTTTTGGATATAGTTTCATGTTCATAATAAAAATCATTTTCTCATAATAACAACTTTTAAATCAAAGTTTATCATAGTTTTTAATTAACTAACCCAAAACAGCCCGCGGTGTTACTACGACGGCGTAAATCCGGTTTTACGGTGTTTTTCGTGTTTCCAGGTTTTAAATCATTAAGTTAGCATATCATATAGATATAGAACATGTGTTTAGTTAATTTTAAAAGTCAAGTTAGAAGGATTAACTTTTGTTTGCGAACAAGTTTAGAATTAACTAAACTATGTTCTAGTGATTACGAGTTTAAACCTTCGAATAAGATAGTTTTATATATATGAATCGAATGATGTTATGAACATCATTACTACCTCAAGTTTAGTAGGTAAACCTACTGGAAGTGACAAGAAATGATCTAGCTTCAAAAGATCTTGGATGGCTTGAAAGTTCTTGAAGTAGGATCATGACACAAAAACAAGTTCAAGTAAGATTTTTACTCGAATTAAGATAGTTTATAGTTATAGAAATTGAATCAAAGTTTGAATATGAATATTACCTTGAATAAGAAAGATAACCTACTGTATATAACAAAGGTTTCTTGATCTTAGATGATTACTTGGAATGGATTAGAAAGCTTGGAAGTAAATTAGTAAACTTGAAGGGATTTTTGAAGTGTTCTTGAAGTGTTCTTCCTATGATGATTATAGCTTGATTCTTGAAGTGATTTTTGATGAAGATGATGATTAAATACTGGAAAAATGCGTTCATAATAGTGTGTGTGTGTGTTGAGAGAGAATTAGAAAGAGAATTGGAAGTGAAATGGAGTGAATGATGAGTGGTAATTGGTGAGTGGTGAGTGGGGTTAAAAGGAGTTATAGTTAGTTGACTAGCTCATGGTAGAAGTTAAAATTGATTAGTCATACATGACATAATCAAGAGTGGAATCCCATGCTATTTCCTATTGGTATATATGTAGTGACCCGAACTTTTCCATGTTTATATATATTAATTGAGATTGATGTTTACATGATTAAATGTTTCCAACATGTTAAGCAATCAAACTTGTTAAGACTTGATTAATTGAAATAGGTTTCATATAGACAATTGACCACCCAAGTTGACCGGTGATTCACGAACGTTAAAACTTGTAAAAAAACTATATGATGACATATATATGGTTATATATATAGTTAACATGATATTATGATAAGTAAACATATCATTAATTATATTAACAATGAACTACATATGTAAAAACAAGACTACTAACTTAATGATTTTGAAACGAGACATATATGTAACGTTTATCGTTGTAACGACATTTAATGTATATATATCATATTAAGAGATATTCGTACATCATAATATCATGATAATATAATAATTTAAAATCTCTTTTGATATTATAAACATTGGGTTAACAACATTTAACAAGATCGTTAACCTAAAGGTTTCAAAACAACACTTACATGTAACGACTAACGATGACTTAACGACTCAGTTAAAATGTATATACATGTAGTGTTTTAATATGTATTTATACACTTTTGAAAGACTTCAATACACTTATCAAAATACTTCTACTTAACAAAAATGCTTACAATTACATTCTCGTTCAGTTTCATCAACAATTCTACTCGTATGCACCCGTATTCGTACTCGTACAATACACAGCTTTTAGATGTATGTACTATTGGTATATACACTCCAATGATCAGCTCTTAGCAGCCCATGTGAGTCACCTAACACATGTGGGAACCATCATTTGGCAACTAGCATGAAATATCTCATAAGATTACAAAAATATGAGTAATCATTCATGACTTATTTACATGAAAACAAAATTACATATCCTTTATATCTAATCCATACACCAACGACCAAAAACACCTACAAACACTTTCATTCTTCAATTTTCTTCATCTAATTGAACTCTCTCAAGTTCTATCTTCAAGTTCTAAGTGTTCTTCATAAATTCCAAAAGTTCTAGTTTCATAAAATCAAGAATACTTTCAAGTTTGCTAGCTCACTTCCAATCTTGTAAGGTGATCATCCAACCTCAAGAAATCTTTGTTTCTTACAGTAGGTTATCATTCTAATACAAGGTAATAATCATATTCAAACTTTGGTTCAATTTCTATAACTATAACAATCTTATTTCAAGTGATGATCTTACTTGAACTTGTTTTCGTGTCATGATTTTGCTTCAAGAACTTTGAGCCATCCAAGGATCCATTGAAGCTAGATCCATTTTTCTCTTTTCCAGTAGGTTCATCCAAGGAACTTAAGGTAGTAATGATGTTCATAACATCATTCGATTCATACATATAAAGCTATCTTATTCGAAGGTTTAAACTTGTAATCACTAGAACATAGTTTAGTTAATTCTAAACTTGTTCGCAAACAAAAGTTAATCCTTCTAACTTGACTTTTAAAATCAACTAAACACATGTTCTATATCTATATGATATGCTAACTTAATGATTTAAAACCTGGAAACACGAAAAACACCGTAAAACCGGATTTACGCCGTCGTAGTAACACCGCGGGCTGTTTTGGGTTAGTTAATTAAAAACTATGATAAACTTTGATTTAAAAGTTGTTATTCTGAGAAAATGATTTTTATTATGAACATGAAACTATATCCAAAAATTATGGTTAAACTCAAAGTGGAAGTATGTTTTCTAAAATGGTCATCTAGACGTCGTTCTTTCGACTGAAATGACTACCTTTACAAAAACGACTTGTAACTTATTTTTCCGACTAGAAACCTATACTTTTTTGTTTAGATTCATAAAATAGAGTTCAATATGAAACCATAGCAATTTGATTCACTCAAAACGGATTTAAAATGAAGAAGTTATGGGTAAAACAAGATTGGATAATTTTTCTCATTTTAGCTACGTGAAAATTGGTAACAAATCTATTCCAACCATAACTTAATCAACTTGTATTATATATTATGTAATCTTGAGATACCATAGACACGTATACAATGTTTCGACCTATCATGTCGACACATCTATATATATTTCGGAACAACCATAGACACTCTATATGTGAATGTTGGAGTTAGCTATACAGGGTTGAGGTTGATTCCAAAATATATATAGTTTGAGTTGTGATCAATACTGAGATACGTATACACTGGGTCGTGGATTGATTCAAGATAATATTTATCGATTTATTTCTGTACATCTAACTGTGGACAACTAGTTGTAGGTTACTAACGAGGACAGCTGACTTAATAAACTTAAAACATCAAAATATATTAAAAGTGTTGTAAATATATTTTGAACATACTTTGATATATATGTATATATTGTTATAGGTTCGTGAATCAACCAGTGGCCAAGTCTTACTTCCCGACGAAGTAAAAATCTGTGAAAGTGAGTTATAGTCCCACTTTTAAAATCTAATATTTTTGGGATGAGAATACATGCAGGTTTTATAAATGATTTACAAAATAGACACAAGTACGTGAAACTACATTCTATGGTTGAATTATCGAAATCGAATATGCCCCTTTTTATTAAGTCTGGTAATCTAAGAATTAGGGAACAGACACCCTAATTGACGCGAATCCTAAAGATAGATCTATTGGGCCTAACAAACCCCATCCAAAGTACCGGATGCTTTAGTACTTCGAAATTTATATCATATCCGAAGGGTGTCCCGGAATGATGGGGATATTCTTATATATGCAACTTGTTATTGTCGGTTACCAGGTGTTCACCATATGAATGATTTTTATCTCTATGTATGGGATGTGTATTGAAATATGAAATCTTGTGGTCTATTGTTACGATTTGATATATATAGGTTAAACCTATAACTCACCAACATTTTTGTTGACGCTTTAAGCATGTTTATTCTCAGGTGATTATTAAGAGCTTCCGCTATCGCATACTTAAATAAGGACAAGATTTGGAGTCCATGCTTGTATGATATTGTGTAAAAACTGCATTCAAGAAACTTATTTTGTTGTAACATATTTGTATTGTAAACCATTATGTAATGGTCGTGTGTAAACAGGATATTTTAGATTATCATTATTTGATAATCTACGTAAAGCTTTTTAAACCTTTATTGATGAAATAAAGGTTATGGTTTGTTTAAAAATGAATGCAGTCTTTGAAAAACGTCTCATATAGAGGTCAAAACCTCGTAACGAAATCAATTAATATGGAACGTTTTTAATCAATAAGAACGGGACATTTCAGTTGGTATCAGAGCGTTGGTCTTAGAGAACCAGAAAATTTGCATTAGTGTGTCTTATCGAGTTTGTTAGGATGCATTAGTGAGTCTGGACTTCGACCGTGTTTTCTTTAAAAATGATTGCTTAACATTTTTGTTGGAAACTATATATTTTTAACATATGAATATTATGTGATATATTAATCTCTTAACGTGTTTGATATTATGTGATAGATGTCTACCTCTAGAACAAGTCCCATTGACTCACCTAATAATAATGAAGAGTCAAATGTAAATTGGAATGATTTGTGGACTGATTCACAAGTTCCCGAAGAGGAACCGGAAGAAGAGTCGGAACCGGAAGAAGAATCGGAACCGGAAGAAGAATCGGAACCGGATGAAGAAATAGAACCGGTGGGGGAAATAATAAAACGGTTAAGTAAAAGAAAATCCTCAACCAACCGACCAAAGTTAATTATGGTCAATGGTGTTTCCGCCAAGGAAGCAAAATATTGGGAGGATTACCAATTCTCCGATGAATCGGATTCCGACGAGAATTCCGATGATGTTATAGAAATTACCCCAACTGAATTTAAAAAGGCAAAAGAAAATAATAAGGGAAAGGGCATAAAAATAGAGAAATCTAATTCCAACCCCGATGAACTTTATATGTATCGTCAACCCCCGAAGTCCTTAAGTTGTAACAATGACCCGGGAACCTCTAAACCACCAGGTTTTTCTAAACCAATGTGGACAACGACGGCTCGTATTAGGGGAGCATCATATATCCCTAGAAACTTGGCAAAACGAACCAAAACCGAAGAAGAAGAAACGAGCGAGTCGGAATAAGATAGTTGTATTCGTGTGGTGTAATATATGGAATATAGTGTTCTTATGCTTTATGATATATGTAAAAATTGCTTGTATTAATAAGTATTTTTTTTATGAATCTAACTCTTGTCTATTTTACAGTTTAAAAACACAAAATGGATAGACAACCCAATATTTTAAGAGACCTACCCGGAGACATGATTGATGAAATCTTGTCTAGAGTCGGCCAGAATTCTTCGGCACAACTATTTAAGGCGAGATCAGTTTGTAAGACATTCGAAGAACATTCCAAGAATGTCTTGGTTTATAAGAGACTTTCGTTTGAAAGATGGGGGATATCACATTGGGAAACCCATAAGTTACGATGTGTTTACTTTGACGCATATATTGCGGGGAACCCAAATGCTATTTTACGCAACGGGTTAAGAAATTATTTTGACTCAATATATCCGAATATTGGACTTCGTGATTTAGAAAAAGCGGCTAACATGCAACATAAAGAAGCATGTTATGCTTACGGATTAGTAATGTTCGCTTCTCACCAAAGTGAGAACAAGAACATCGGGCTACAACTATTAAACAAAACGTTTCCACAAGTGACGGAGTCGGTAATTGGGGTAAGAAATGAGGTTTTTAGATTATTACGGGACTGTTGGACATTACGTAACCCTCGTCCCTTTGATGACGTTACAACACGCTGTCTTATCAACGGCCATAACGGTTATGTTGCACAAGACCAAGGATGGGAAGTAGTCCTAGTAAAACCAGAATGCATGACTTGTTTCTGGACGTATGAATTACGTGTCTTTATTGCCTTTGCTGAACGACTTGTGTACTAGCTAGAATTGTCTTCACAACTATCTTGTATCAAAGTTATTGTGTGCTATATTTCATGCTTTATGTAAAATAAGCGGTATTGTAAGTTTGTAAAATATTGTATAAAAGTTTGAACGCGAAATATTATTATAATCAGTTTTTCATATAGAATTGTAGTAGTTGAATTGTATATTAGCTACTAAGTATGAACTTAACGGGTAGGTACTACCCGAATTTAAACTTATAAAACGCTAATATGAAGAAAAAGCTTTTATAAATGAGTTCATATTATGCTACGAAATACTATTAACTACTCTTAATATTCTGTATGATTAACTTGTTCCATTTAACTATTTTGAAGGAAATGGCACCGACTACTCGACACACCGTGAATATGAATGAAGAGGAATTCCGTACTTTTCTAGCTTCAAACATAGCCGCAGTACAGGCTGCGCTACATACCAACAATAACCTTGGATCTAGCAGTACAGGAAATCGTGTAGGATGCACCTACAAAGAATTCACTGCCTGCAAACCTTTGGAATTTGATGGAACCGAAGGACCGATCGGATTGAAACGGTGGACCGAGAAGGTTGAATCGGTGTTTGCCATAAGTAAGTGTACTGAAGAGGACAAAGTGAAGTACGCTACGCATACCTTCACAGGTTCTGCGTTAACATGGTGGAATACCTATCTAGAGCAAGTGGGACAAGATGATGCGTACGCATTACCGTGGTCAGCATTCAAGCACTTGATGAACGAGAAGTACCGTCCCAGAACCGAGGTCAATAAGCTCAAGACAGAACTTAGAGGGTTACGAACCCAAGGATTTGATATTACCACGTACGAAAGACGATTCACAGAATTGTGCCTATTGTGTCCGGGAGCATTCGAAGATGAGGAAGAGAAGATCGACGCGTTTGTGAAAGGATTACCGGAAAGAATCCAAGAAGATATAAGTTCACACGAGCCCGCCTCCATACAACAGGCATGTAGAATGGCTCACAAACTAGTGAACCAGATTGAAGAAAGAATTAAAGAACAGACTGCTGAAGAGGCCAATGTGAAGCAAGTCAAAAGAAAGTGGGAGGAAAACGGTGATAAGAATCACCAATACAACAACAACAGCAATTACAACAATAATCGCAACAATTATCCCAACAATCGCAACATCAATCGCAACTACAACAAACGGCCCAACAACAACAACAACAACAACAACAACAACAACAGCAACTACAACAATCATCCCAACAACAATAATAACCGCAACAACAACAACAATCAGAAGCAACTATGCCAAAGGTGTGAAAAGAATCACTCGGGGTTCTGCACCAAATTTTGCAACAAGTGTAAAAGAAATGGTCATAGCGCGGCGAAGTGTGAGGTCTACGGACCAGGGGTTAATAGAACGAAAGGAACAAATGGTGTCGGAACGAGTAATGGCGGAGCAAGTAGTGTCGGAGCAAGTTATGCCAATGTAGTTTGTTATAAATGTGGAAAACCAGGCCACATTATTAGAAATTGCCCGAACCAGGAGAACACGAATGGACAAGGCCGTGGAAGAGTTTTCAATATTAATGCGGTAGAGGCACAGGAAGACCCGGAGCTTGTTACGGGTACGTTTCTTATTGATAATAAATCTGCTTACGTTTTATTTGATTCGGGTGCGGATAGAAGCTATATGAGTAGAGATTTTTGTGCTAAATTAAGTTGTCCATTGACGCCTTTGGATAGTAAATTTTTACTCGAATTAGCAAATGGTAAATTAATTTCAGCAGATAATATATGTCGGAATCGAGAAATTAAACTGGTTAGCGAAACATTTAAGATTGATTTGATACCAGTAGAGTTAGGGAGTTTTGATGTGATAATCGGTATGGACTGGTTAAAAGAAGTGAAAGCGGAGATCGTTTGTTACAAAAATGCAATTCGCATTATACGAGAAAAAGGAAAACCCTTAATGGTGTACGGAGAAAAGGGCAACACGAAGCTACATCTTATTAGTAATTTGAAGGCACAAAAACTAATAAGAAAAGGTTGCTATGCTGTTCTAGCACACGTCGAGAAAGTACAAACTGAAGAAAAGAGCATCAATGATGTTCCCATTGCAAAAGAATTTCCCGATGTATTTCCGAAAGAATTACCGGGATTACCCCCACATCGATCCGTTGAATTTCAAATAGATCTTGTACCAGGAGCTGCACCAATAGCTCGTGCTCCTTACAGACTCGCACCCAACGAGATGAAAGAACTGCAAAGCCAATTACAAGAACTTTTAGAGCGTGGTTTCATTCGACCAAGCACATCACCGTGGGGAGCTCCTGTTTTGTTTGTCAAGAAGAAAGATGGTACATTCAGGTTGTGTATCGACTACCGAGAGTTGAACAAACTTACCATCAAGAACCGCTACCCACTACCGAGAATCGACGACTTATTTGATCAACTACAAGGCTCGTCTGTTTATTCAAAGATTGACTTACGTTCCGGGTATCATCAAATGCGGGTGAAAGAAGATGATATTCCAAAGACTGCTTTCAGAACACGTTACGGTCATTACGAGTTTATGGTCATGCCGTTTGGTTTAACTAATGCACCAGCTGTGTTCATGGACCTTATGAACCGAGTGTGTGGACCATACCTTGACAAGTTTGTCATTGTTTTCATTGATGACATACTTATTTACTCAAAGAATGACCAAGAACACGGTGAACATTTGAGAAAGGTGTTAGAAGTATTGAGGAAGGAAGAATTGTACGCTAAGTTTTCAAAGTGTGCATTTTGGTTGGAAGAAGTTCAATTCCTCGGTCACATAGTGAACAAAGAAGGTATTAAGGTGGATCCGGCAAAGATAGAAACTGTTGAAAAGTGGGAAACCCCGAAAACTCCGAAACACATACGCCAGTTTTTAGGACTAGCTGGTTACTACAGAAGGTTCATCCAAGACTTTTCCAGAATAGCAAAACCCTTGACTGCATTAACGCATAAAGGGAAGAAATTTGAATGGAATGATGAACAAGAGAAAGCGTTTCAGTTATTGAAGAAAAAGCTAACTACGGCACCTATATTGTCATTGCCTGAAGGGAATGATGATTTTGTGATTTATTGTGACGCATCAAAGCAAGGTCTCGGTTGTGTATTAATGCAACGAACGAAGGTGATTGCTTATGCGTCTAGACAATTGAAGATTCACGAACAAAATTATACGACGCATGATTTGGAATTAGGCGCGGTTGTTTTTGCATTAAAGACTTGGAGGCACTACTTATATGGGGTCAAAAGTATTATATATACCGACCACAAAAGTCTTCAACACATATTTAATCAGAAACAACTGAATATGAGGCAGCGTAGGTGGATTGAATTATTGAATGATTACGATTTTGAGATTCGTTACCACCCGGGGAAGGCAAATGTGGTAGCCGATGCCTTGAGCAGGAAGGATAGAGAACCCATTCGAGTAAAATCTATGAATATAATGATTCATAATAACATTACTACTCAAATAAAGGAGGCGCAACAAGGAGTTTTAAAAGAGGGAAATTTAAAGGATGAAATACCCAAAGGATCGGAGAAGCATCTTAATATTCGGGAAGACGGAACCCGGTATAGGGCTGAAAGGATTTGGGTACCAAAATTTGGAGATATGAGAGAAATGGTACTTAGAGAAGCTCATAAAACCAGATACTCAATACATCCTGGAACGGGGAAGATGTACAAGGATCTCAAGAAACATTTTTGGTGGCCGGGTATGAAAGCCGATGTTGCTAAATACGTAGGAGAATGTTTGACGTGTTCTAAGGTCAAAGCTGAGCATCAGAAACCATCAGGTCTACTTCAACAACCCGAAATCCCGGAATGGAAATGGGAAAACATTACCATGGATTTCATCACTAAATTGCCAAGGACTGCAAGTGGTTTTGATACTATTTGGGTAATAGTTGACCGTCTCACCAAATCAGCACACTTCCTACCAATAAGAGAAGATGACAAGATGGAGAAGTTAGCACGACTGTATTTGAAGGAAGTCGTCTCCAGACATGGAATACCAATCTCTATTATCTCTGATAGGGATGGCAGATTTATTTCAAGATTCTGGCAGACATTACAGCAAGCATTAGGAACTCGTCTAGACATGAGTACTGCCTATCATCCACAAACTGATGGGCAGAGCGAAAGGACGATACAAACGCTTGAAGACATGCTACGAGCATGTGTTATTGATTTCGGAAACAGTTGGGATCGACATCTACCGTTAGCAGAATTTTCCTACAATAACAGCTACCATTCAAGCATTGAGATGGCGCCGTTTGAAGCACTTTATGGTAGAAAGTGCAGGTCTCCGATTTGTTGGAGTGAGGTGGGGGATAGACAGATTACGGGTCCGGAGATTATACAAGAAACTACCGAGAAGATCATCCAAATTCAACAACGGTTGAAAACCGCCCAAAGTCGACAAAAGAGCTACGCTGACATTAAAAGAAAAGATATAGAATTTGAAATTGGAGAGATGGTCATGCTTAAAGTTTCACCTTGGAAAGGCGTTGTTCGATTTGGTAAACGAGGGAAATTAAATCCAAGGTATATTGGACCATTCAAGATTATTGATCGTGTCGGACCAGTAGCTTACCGACTTGAGTTACCTCAACAACTCGCGGCTGTACATAACACTTTCCACGTCTCGAATTTGAAGAAATGTTTTGCTAAAGAAGATCTCACTATTCCGTTAGATGAAATCCAAATCAACGAAAAACTCCAATTCATCGAAGAACCCGTCGAAATAATGGATCGTGAGGTTAAAAGACTTAAGCAAAACAAGATACCAATTGTTAAGGTTCGATGGAATGCTCGTAGAGGACCCGAGTTCACCTGGGAGCGTGAAGATCAGATGAAGAAGAAATACCCGCATCTATTTCCAGAAGATTCGTCAACACCTTCAACAGCTTAAAATTTCGGGACGAAATTTATTTAACGGGTAGGTACTGTAGTGACCCGAACTTTTCCATGTTTATATATATTAATTGAGATTGATGTTTACATGATTAAATGTTTCCAACATGTTAAGCAATCAAACTTGTTAAGACTTGATTAATTGAAATAGGTTTCATATAGACAATTGACCACCCAAGTTGACCGGTGATTCACGAACGTTAAAACTTGTAAAAAAACTATATGATGACATATATATGGTTATATATATAGTTAACATGATATTATGATAAGTAAACATATCATTAATTATATTAACAATGAACTACATATGTAAAAACAAGACTACTAACTTAATGATTTTGAAACGAGACATATATGTAACGTTTATCGTTGTAACGACATTTAATGTATATATATCATATTAAGAGATATTCGTACATCATAATATCATGATAATATAATAATTTAAAATCTCTTTTGATATTATAAACATTGGGTTAACAACATTTAACAAGATCGTTAACCTAAAGGTTTCAAAACAACACTTACATGTAACGACTAACGATGACTTAACGACTCAGTTAAAATGTATATACATGTAGTGTTTTAATATGTATTTATACACTTTTTAAAGACTTCAATACACTTATCAAAATACTTCTACTTAACAAAAATGCTTACAATTACATTCTCGTTCAGTTTCATCAACAATTCTACTCGTATGCACCCGTATTCGTACTCGTACAATACACAGCTTTTAGATGTATGTACTATTGGTATATACACTCCAATGATCAGCTCTTAGCAGCCCATGTGAGTCACCTAACACATGTGGGAACCATCATTTGGCAACTAGCATGAAATATCTCATAAGATTACAAAAATATGAGTAATCATTCATGACTTATTTACATGAAAACAAAATTACATATCCTTTATATCTAATCCATACACCAACGACCAAAAACACCTACAAACACTTTCATTCTTCAATTTTCTTCATCTAATTGAACTCTCTCAAGTTCTATCTTCAAGTTCTAAGTGTTCTTCATAAATTCCAAAAGTTCTAGTTTCATAAAATCAAGAATACTTTCAAGTTTGCTAGCTCACTTCCAATCTTGTAAGGTGATCATCCAACCTCAAGAAATCTTTGTTTCTTACAGTAGGTTATCATTATAATACAAGGTAATAATCATATTCAAACTTTGGTTCAATTTCTATAACTATAACAATCTTATTTCAAGTGATGATCTTACTTGAACTTGTTTTCGTGTCATGATTTTGCTTCAAGAACCTTGAGCCATCCAAGGATCCATTGAAGCTAGATCCATTTTTCTCTTTTCCAGTAGGTTCATCCAAGGAACTTAAGGTAGTAATGATGTTCATAACATCATTCGATTCATACATATAAAGCTATCTTATTCGAAGGTTTAAACTTGTAATCACTAGAACATAGTTTAGTTAATTCTAAACTTGTTCGCAAACAAAAGTTAATCCTTCTAACTTGACTTTTAAAATCAACTAAACACATGTTCTATATCTATATGATATGCTAACTTAATGATTTAAAACCTGGAAACACGAAAAACACCGTAAAACCGGATTTACGCCGTCGTAGTAACACCGCGGGCTGTTTTGGGTTAGTTAATTAAAAACTATGATAAACTTTGATTTAAAAGTTGTTATTCTGAGAAAATGATTTTTATTATGAACATGAAACTATATCCAAAAATTATGGTTAAACTCAAAGTGGAAGTATGTTTTCTAAAATGGTCATCTAGACGTCGTTCTTTCGACTGAAATGACTACCTTTACAAAAACGACTTGTAACTTATTTTTCCGACTAGAAACCTATACTTTTTTGTTTAGATTCATAAAATAGAGTTCAATATGAAACCATAGCAATTTGATTCACTCAAAACGGATTTAAAATGAAGAAGTTATGGGTAAAACAAGATTGGATAATTTTTCTCATTTTAGCTACGTGAAAATTGGTAACAAATCTATTCCAACCATAACTTAATCAACTTGTATTATATATTATGTAATCTTGAGATACCATAGACACGTATACAATGTTTCGACCTATCATGTCGACACATCTATATATATTTCGGAACAACCATAGACACTCTATATGTGAATGTTGGAGTTAGCTATACAGGGTTGAGGTTGATTCCAAAATATATATAGTTTGAGTTGTGATCAATACTGAGATACGTATACACTGGGTCGTGGATTGATTCAAGATAATATTTATCGATTTATTTCTGTACATCTAACTGTGGACAACTAGTTGTAGGTTACTAACGAGGACAGCTGACTTAATAAACTTAAAACATCAAAATATATTAAAAGTGTTGTAAATATATTTTGAACATACTTTGATATATATGTATATATTGTTATAGGTTCGTGAATCAACCAGTGGCCAAGTCTTACTTCCCGACGAAGTAAAAATCTGTGAAAGTGAGTTATAGTCCCACTTTTAAAATCTAATATTTTTGGGATGAGAATACATGCAGGTTTTATAAATGATTTACAAAATAGACACAAGTACGTGAAACTACATTCTATGGTTGAATTATCGAAATCGAATATGCCCCTTTTTATTAAGTCTGGTAATCTAAGAATTAGGGAACAGACACCCTAATTGACGCGAATCCTAAAGATAGATCTATTGGGCCTAACAAACCCCATCCAAAGTACCGGATGCTTTAGTACTTCGAAATTTATATCATATCCGAAGGGTGTCCCGGAATGATGGGGATATTCTTATATATGCAACTTGTTATTGTCGGTTACCAGGTGTTCACCATATGAATGATTTTTATCTCTATGTATGGGATGTGTATTGAAATATGAAATCTTGTGGTCTATTGTTACGATTTGATATATATAGGTTAAACCTATAACTCACCAACATTTTTGTTGACGTTTTAAGCATGTTTATTCTCAGGTGATTATTAAGAGCTTCCGCTATCGCATACTTAAATAAGGACAAGATTTGGAGTCCATGCTTGTATGATATTGTGTAAAAACTGCATTCAAGAAACTTATTTTGTTGTAACATATTTGTATTGTAAACCATTATGTAATGGTCGTGTGTAAACAGGATATTTTAGATTATCATTATTTGATAATCTACGTAAAGCTTTTTAAACCTTTATTGATGAAATAAAGGTTATGGTTTGTTTAAAAATGAATGCAGTCTTTGAAAAACGTCTCATATAGAGGTCAAAACCTCGTAACGAAATCAATTAATATGGAACGTTTTTAATCAATAAGAACGGGACATTTCAATATACCCATAGTAAGTACATTTTGAAGCTGTGTATAATACGGGTAAGAATACGACTAGAATTCTTGATGAAAGAAAAGAATGGGAAAGTAACTGTAACCATTTTCGTTAAGTATGAGTGTTTTGATATATGTCTTTAAGTCTTCCAAAAGTATTTTAATACATCTAAATACACTACATGTATATACATTTTAACTGAGTCGTTAAGTCATCGTTAGTCGTTACATGTAAGTGTTGTTTTGAAACCTTTAAGTTAACGATCTCAATTAATGTTGTTAACCCATTGTTTATTATATCTAATGAGATGTTAAATTATTATATTATCATGATATTATGATATATTACTATATCTTAATATGATATATATACATTTAAATGTCGTTACAACGATAATCGTTACATATATGTCTCGTTTCGAAATCCTTAAGTTAGTAGTCTTGTTTATATGTATATAACTCATTGTTAATATACTTATGGAGATACTTACTTATCATAATCTCATGTTAACCATATGTATATCCATATATATATATCATCATGTCATTTTTACAAGTTTTAACGTTCGTGAATCACTTGGGTGGTCAATTGTCTATATGAAACATATTTCAATTAATCAAGTCTTAACAAGTTTGATTGCTTAACATGTTGGAAACATTTAATCATGTAAATATCAATCTCAATTAATATATATAAACATGGAAAAGTTCGGGTCACTACAATCCACCCCTGTTTCAACAAGTCTATTAACTATTAATCCAGTTCCGTGTCCGGTAAAATGAATAATTATTAGTATTTATAGATATCCCGCCCACCGTACCCAGTCAAGCGTATGTGGTTATATATAAATACGTCAAATTATAAGTCTATATATTAAACAACGAGGTATCATTTAGTTAATATAAAACCCATTAATAGCCCATAGTCTAATTTCTACAAGTGTCGTTCTTTTGTCCAAACCCCAATTATGGTCCAAAGCCCAATTACCCCGTCTTAATATTTTAGCCCAACATCATGATTACTTCGGCATTAAATAAGCATAATAATAACTTAGCTACGAGACATTAAATTAAAAATAACATTAACCATAACTTACAGTGATAAAAAATAGCGTAGCGTTACACGGACAGAATTTTGACTTACACCGTTACAACATTCG
Organism: Rutidosis leptorrhynchoides; assembly: GCF_046630445.1. Classification (NCBI taxonomy): domain Eukaryota; kingdom Viridiplantae; phylum Streptophyta; class Magnoliopsida; order Asterales; family Asteraceae; genus Rutidosis; species Rutidosis leptorrhynchoides. The sequence continues at coordinate 406,689,266 of NC_092338.1, read as the reverse complement.
CTAACATACCCTTATTATTAGAATTTAAAATTAAAATTAAAATTAAAATATAATATATATATATATATATATATATATATATATATATATATATATATATATATATATATATATATATTTACGTATATGAATGAGAAGAGAAAAAGATGTGTTTTAGGTTCGTGCAAAGCCTGCCTTTTATAGGCATGTGGCTAGAAAAAGGCCTCCATGCGATCGCATGGTTTTATAACTGCCAGGCCATGCGATTGCATGGCCTGCTTTTCCAGCTCACATGAGCTTGTTTCTTCTTCCGACGGTTTATAATAATATATATAATATATAAATAATTTTAAGAATTATTTAAACATTATATTATATTCGTGTGCATAGTTGACTTGTAATTTTTAGTCCGTTGCGTCGAGCGTTAAGAGTTGACTTTGGTCCCGGTTCCGGATTTTCGAACGTCCTTGCGTACAATTTAATATATTGTATTTTGCGTTTCGCGTCTTGTACTCTTGTAATTTTGAGACGTTTCTTATCAATAATTGGAACCACTTTGATTGTACTTTGTACTTTTGAGCTTTTTGGTCGTTTGCATCTTCAGTTCGTCGAATCTGTCTTTTGTCTTCACCTTTTATTATTTAAACGAATGTCACTTGTAATTAGAACAATTGCAACTAAAAGCTTATCTTTCTTGAAGGATAATGCTATGAATTATATGTTCGTTTTTAGCATTATCAAATATTCCCACACTTGTGCGTTGCTTGTCCTCAAGCAATATAGTCTTTAAATAAAAATACTAGAATCACTTCTTTATTCTTCACACTTTGTACATCAGTGATTCCTATACGGTGGTATAAACAATGGTAGTAACGATGTGGTTTACAGTCCCACATGACTATAAAAATTTAGATCCTTTAAGGAAATTGGATCTTTATGAAAAATTTGATCTTTTGAAAATTAAATCTAGCTTTTACCCTAGATAAGTTTTCCAGAATAACCCTTCACCGGTATTTGCAAATTATTTATGTGGGTTTGGTGGGTTTCAGATTTGAAATTTTTAGCTCAAAACTTGTGGTTTTGTGTCACCCACTTGCTAACATTGTATTGGGAAAGCAACACGTCAAGTATACTTGCTCCGTATATTACCTTTCGATAAACTACCGTCCGGTTGTAAAGGAAAGCGTTGAACAAGCAACTGTTAAGGCAATGTCCCCTTACATGCTTTTAATTATGGTCTATAACGTGTCGGATGCAATTACTATCCTTTGTAGGAGCAATAGTAAAGCTCACCCTTATAATTTTTTGGTCTGGCACAAGGTCCTATCTTCGACCATGCTATGCAACCACCGTTCTTACGGTTGACACCCGATTTGGTTCAGGTGACCTAATGTGTGATGATCTGGAAATTTCTGACCAAATTTAAACTTAATCTTTGTATGATTAATATTTCCGACACGATAAGCAAAGTCTGTAAAACTGAATCTCAAAATTTTTGAACTACTTTTATATATTTAAATACCCTTCGGTTGTTTTCGACGATTCGCGAACAATTATATGTAAATAGATACATATATACTATAACTTGAAAAGGTAACAATGTATTAATTATTTGATACCGTACATTAAACTTATTGGTTTAAATATCTATTTGAATATATATGATAAGTTGAAATATTTATTATTAAAATTTATTTATAAATAACTTCCAATGTGTATTTAAAAACTGATTTATATATATTAAAAAGATATATACATATATATAATTTCAAGTTATTTAGTAAACGATAGTAACATTTTCAAATTGCTACAGTACCCAAAATGCTACAGTGCTTTTGAAAATCACTATTTGCTACAGTGAAATTGACTTTGCTACAGTAAAAATTAACTTTGCTACAGTGGTATAGTTTATGGATGATTTAAGACTATATTTTGACAAAGGTACGATTCACGAGACGTAAAGTACAAGTTTTCTCAGTATACGATAGGACGTTCGAAAAACCGGAACCGGGACATAAGTCGAATGACGACGTACGACTAATCGAAACAAAAATTACAAATCAACTATGCACGGGAATAAAATATAATATATAATTAATTAATTTAAATTATATATATTATATATTATTATATTATGTCGACAAGCTAGGAGTTAAAAACATGTGAGCTGGAAAAAGAGGCCATGCGATCGCATGGCCAGATAGCCTAAAATCCATGCGATCGCATGGAAGGAGAAATCAGGCCACACTATAAAAGCTCGACCACTTCCACTTTTGATTAAAATCATTTTACTCCTTATTATTATTATTATTATTATTATTATTATTATTATTATTATTATTATTATTATTATTATTATTATTACTACTACTACTATTATTATTATTATTATTATTATTATTATTATTATTATTATTATTATTATTATTAAGATTAATATTATTATTAATCTTATTATTATTATTATTAATAATTAGTATTATACATAAAATACTACGACGAGGTTATGAGCGTGTCACTTTCAAAAATGAGTTTTACGAGCGGGATAGAGCTAAGAAAATTATGGGTTATTACTAAAGAGGTTATGGGTAATGTTCAAGAGTATTGTTCGCAAGTCAAACCTAGTGTTTATCATCTCTGTTGCGTCTACGTACTTTTCTGAAATATTGAATCACAATATTGATACGTTGAGATCTACGATTATTTGGTAATCCGAGTTTCGGTCACATTACGATGAACAACTTTATGTGCTGCTAAGGTGAGTTTCATTTGATCCCTTTTTACTCATTACATTTTTGGGCTGAGAATACATGCAAATGCTTTATTAACTGTTTTACAATATTTATATGCGTGAGTTTCATTTGCTCCCTTTTTAATTGCTTTTGCAATATATATTTTTGGGCTGAGAATACATGCACTTTATTTTAAACGCAATGGATACAAGTACATACTAAATTCTACACTGAGTTTGAACCGAAAATCCCTTAGCTTTGGTAACTAGTAACTACCAGTTATATGAACTGGTGGGCGCGAGTAGTAGTATATGGATCCATAGGGCTTGATATCCCCGTCCGAGCTAGAGCGCTAGCCTTTTAACGGACGTATGCTATTTGAGAAGCGTACACGTTGGTTTGCGTGTACTATTAAGATGATTATACAAAGGGTACAAATTATATATACGTTAAGTTTAGTTACCAGGGTGCTCAATCTTGTAGAATATTTTGATAAACGTTTCTGGATGAAACAACTGAAATCTTGTGATCCACCTTTATATACAGATTATACGAAACATTAAAACTATGAACTCACCAACCTTTGTGTTGACACTTGTTAGCATGTTTATTCTCAGGTTTCCTAGAAGTCTTCCGCTGTTGCTTATATGTTAGACAAGCTATGTGCATGGAGTCTTACATGACATACTTTTCAAGGAAACGTTGCATTCACCAAGTTATCACCATGTATCTTATTTTGACTGCATTGTCAACGGAAGTACTATTGTAAACTATTATTTACGGTGATTGTCTATATGTAGAAATCATCAGATGTCGAAAACCTTTGATTTAAATATTCATTTATGGTGTGCCTTTTCAAAAGAATGCAATGTTTACAAAACGTATCATATAGAGGTCAAATACCTTGCAATGAAATCAATGAATGACGTATTGTCCATATGGATTTGGAGCGATCGTCACATAATGAATTCCAGGTGAATTCCTAGGATTTTATGTTCAATGGTAATGAACGCATTGAAAATGGGTTTTCAGAAAACAAATCGGTTTGTAATTTTGATCAAAATATTTTCTCGTTCAAGCTCGAGTTTAGATATCATCGAATTCCATGAGTTTGTAATTCTCAATCTTTAAGGTCAATCTCTAGGATTGAGTAATATCAGGCTTAAAAGCTGATTTTTAATCTTTAAGGAGATTATCCTTTCTGGGGATCTGATTCATTAGTCTTATCAAGCTAATTTGCACGGCGTCCTCCCCATTTTACGAGACAGATCCTCTCATGGTTAGGATAAGTCTGACCACTTGGCGACCCTGTTTGATGCTGAGGTCTGTGGATTTCCTGCTGATTTTAGAGATGACTTTTCTAGATTTTTTGTCAACCTACAGCTGGTCTGGACGATAACTTCATGACCTAAATCAAGAAGTGCGTTTCTTTTTCGAAAGACTTTACTTCCTTTTAATGATGGAGTTGATTCATCATGTAGATCCATCTTTTCTTACAGTAAATCGGGTAAAACTGATTAAATTAGTCCAAAGCAAAAGTATCTTTAATTATTTGTACAAAAATATGTTTTAAATAACTTGGTAGATTTTCTCACACTTGGCTTTTATTTTCCTTTCTTTGCCTTTTTATTGTCCTCTATCCCATTTTAAATGAATTCTGATATTTTGGTTTGTTTCTCAATTTATGTCCTTTCCGAAATAACAATAATTTCGGTGTTAACACCTAGTTTTATCGTTCATAAATATGTATAAACATGATTTTGAGTTCATTTAATTGAAAATTTTGAAATTTTTTACTAGAATTGGGTAGTTAGTATATAAGACTAGGGCTGTTCTTTATTATCAGAGAGCACTAGATTCTAATACAACTACTGCGTTACTAGTATTTTTAATGGTAACCAAGTGTTTTAAGTTAAAAATTTTAAAAATCCGAAAGAATTTAACCCCTTCCCACACTTAAGATCTTGCAATGCCCTCATTTGCAAGAAATCAGTAATAATTTAAATTATTGAGGGTAATTAGCGTAGAAAAATGATTAAATTTTACCAAAGTTTCCAAACATATTGGCGTTTGTTTGTTGAATGATAAATGGTGCACATCATTTGTTCATTCCGTCTTGTTGTTACATCATATTTATTTTTCGTTTTGTCGTCAAAAGTACTAGCTTTTGCTGAACTTAATGCCAGTCTTTGAAAATGCGCTGTTTTACCCTGTTTTGTACAATCGACAATATACATACAATACAAATATAAACATGCATGGCAATTTGAAATGGGACTTAAAATCCCACTTTCAAATCAAATATGAAACATTAGTACAACAAATAAAAATATTAAACATTACAATAAAAGTATCATAATATAATGTGTTTAAACATAAATAAACAGAAATAATAAAAATTAAAAATCATATAAATTACCAACCGGAACTAAATCAATCTGGATAGGGGTTCCAGTTCATGTCATCGTCCGGGTTCCATGGTTGGTGATAGGTGTACTGGTAGGCCTGGTTAGGGTCGTAGAGAGTATATGGTGGTCTAATCTCGGGCTGGTGTGGAGGATAGTAAGCGGGTCAGGTCGGAACGTAGTGATCCTGAGGTGACAGCCGGCTCATAATATGACGCTGATGATAGTCCCATCTATCATGCTGTCGTTGCCTGGAATGCTCGTAATCATTCCGGGCTTGCCACTGCTCCATCCGACGAAATCTCTCCGCGTTTGTCATATCTACCTCATCTACACGCTGGTAGACATCAGTCATAGCCTCCCGAATGACATCCTTAATGTCATCCGCTTCCTCTATTTCCTCGTCTGATCCTCTCTATACCTGTGGATGACTACCTTCATAGGGTATTGCCTGGTTGCGTCTACTCTTTAATACCTTAGCACCCGCATAAACCCTCAATCCTAAAAGCTCAAACCTGTTCCCTACATTCCAAAAGTGGACTCTCTTGGTCCTTATCTACACCTAAATACTCTCCAATGAGAGTAACAAAAATACCTCGTCCAATTATCCCCCCTTCCTGTATTCCTTCCACCATCTTAGACAAATAAAAACTAACACAGTAAGGGATATTAACAAAGCCTCTTGGGTCTCGAATACACTTTAGGTAAAATAAATCATGTAAGGTCAATTTTTCGTTGTTGTGACCTCTCTGTGTAATCGAGTTAGCCAAAAATCTATGAATTATACGAAGCTCGACTCTGTTAATATGTAAGTAGGTATGTGTTCCTGCCCGCCCAAAAACATTATAATCTGACATACGCCTCCAGACGGCGTTCGCATCAAAATTCCTATCTACCCTTTCACCACGATAAATCAAATTCATACAATCGGGTAGTAGTAATTCAGCGGGCGTATATATCTGCAAAGCCCTGGCCATGTCCAGCATGAACATCCTGTACATCCTACGACCAAGTATAAACCTAAGAAAACTTCTATCATCTAATCTATCTACATCTACATTTAATGCTATAGTACTCATCAGCTCAACACACCATTCCTTATATACAGGTCTACGAATGGTGAATAAACGTTCCCAATCAGTAAAAGAAGTGCTGTCATACCTTTGGATCAAATGCTGTCTAACTGAGTTAGCAAGTTGGACCCTTTCCAAAGGATTCCAATCAATTACCCTAGGCACCTCTACATCTTTCGTTACTAATTTGAATTTATTACTTTGATATGTCGGGTAATCTCTCCAGCTTCTATCGAATCTCAGATTAGGATGCAATGTATGTTCAGGAATCGTTGGGTATTCTACTGGCGGATGCATCGAAATTACTATGAATTCATTAACAAACTGTAGCGGATTATAATAAGGTACATGTTGATCAGGCTAATGTTGTTGTTCCTGTTGTGGTTCCTGTTGTGGTTCTTGTTCGGGTTCTGGCTCATATTGCGGTTCATATTCTGGTTCAGGTTCTTGTTGTGGTTGTCTAGATGACAATGAAGCACCAGCAGTATCGGTTTTCTGCAAAATACATTAAACACAAAATTTGTGCATCCAAATATGCATTAGTGTTAGCAAAATAACAACTTGAAACAATTACAATAACATGTTAAATCAAAATTAAACTATACACATTTTCACAATTTTATTAATTCTACACTTTTTCAAATAAGCCTATATGAAAATGTATACAAAGTTCTTAAGCATTTAACTCAAATAACATGTCAAAATAGTCATTACTAACAATCAAACAAGTCTCAAATGGCAATTATATCAAATTAATCAAGTTCGTGAATTTTAAACTTAAAAAGTCTACTTAAATCTCCAAAAATCATGTTTAAGATCAATGTTTGGATCATTTAGCTACCTAAACATGTTACACTACTTAATTTAGCAATAATTCATGACAAAAATTGGCCATAACCTGTTTATATCAAAAAGCCCCAAATTGCTCAAGAACACAAACCCTAGATTTCTAAAAATTTTGAAGTTTTTGGCTTCAAATCATGTTAATTAGCATCAATCTAGGTTATACATGCATAAAATACTAACAATTAACTCTAATTATACTAGAAATTAACAAAATTGCATTAGGTAAAATATTGGTAATTATCACAAAAACTAGGAAATTTTAGAGTTTAGGGGTGTAATTTTTACTTTTTTGTTGAAGAATCCGAACCTAGGCATGATTAGAGCAAAAAATTTGACTAATTACGGTGAAAAATGGTGAAATTTGGTGAGGATTTGAGAGAGTTCGTGTATGTTGTGTGTGTGTTTGTGGGGAGACAGAACAGACCCGCTGGTCTTTTGATTCTGGCCAATTTTTCAGCTCCATGCGATCGCATGGAGTTGAAGTTCAAAACCCATGCGATCGCATGGATCTGGTATTTTTTTTTTAAGAAAAACTTATACTTTTTAAAACAAAAATTAATAAAATTTTAAAAATTTGTTTTTTTTTAGGATGAGGGCGTTTCGGATCGTTGTCCTAGTCCGTCCCTCGACAAAATTTTAAAATTTGTCACTTTTTAAACGCGGTTTTAAAAGTAAAGATTTTTGGGGTTTTTTTTTGTTTTTTGTTTTTGGCATACTTTAATTCAATAAGATTAAAAATAATGATAATAAAAGTTCTCGTCCCTCCCTCGGGTAAAGCAATTTCGGTTCAACGACCTAGTCTTCAACTTACGACGAATTTTAAAAATCATATTTTTAACTTAACGAAATAAAGTAAATTTTTGTTTTTAAATTCACACCAAATTTAAATTTAAAATGCATAAAATTAAAAATTCATATTAAAAATTCACACCAAACTTAAATTATTTTTTTGTTTTTATACATACAAACTTATATTAAAAATATTAATTTTTCAAATATTTACAATTTTAAATATATTGATTTAAAAAGTTTACAATATTATTTTAATATTAATTTTAAAAATAAAGTAAAAATAAAATTAAAAATCTTTTTGGTCTTTTATCTCACTTTAATCAATCAAATATTATAAAAAATATACGCCCCTCTTTTCGGTAAAGTAATTTCAGCTATATTACCTAGTTTAACTCATGACGAATTTTTGAAATATTTTGGGTTGATTGATTAAAGATATTTATACCTTAAGAATAAACGGTAAATTTCGCAGTGATGTAATAAATTTTTGTATGATATCAATAATTTCGGTCGCAAAACCTAATTTTATTGAGTATCAATTTAATACTTTATAGCAAACAATTTAGCGTTTATTATCAAAAGGTTAAAAGCAATAAAATAAAAACTGTACATACTTACCTGTGAAATAGAATTCTTAGTGACCTGCTTTAGCCCACTCATAAGATAGTCGGACTAATTGGTTTTCCATAGCTACATAGGCGTAACCACGAGCATTCAATGTTTTTTCTTCGAAACATATGAACGGTCCATCTCTGCATAAAGTAACGAATTCGGTATTGGAATATGTCTGATTCGTCGAGTATTTTCCTTCATGTGACCATTTTCCGCATTTGTGACATCGTTCAAGGTGTCGTGCTCTTCTTTTCGCTGCGGATTTTGATTTTCCTTTACCAAATTGTAACTTTTTTTTTTCGTTCCTGGATTCTTTTCTTACTCCGTCCAATTTACCTCTGATTAATGATACCAATTCACTTGGAAGGGTGTCATTATTACGTTTAGTGATCAAAGCGTGTAGCATTAGACCATGGTTTAATTCACAGGAAGTCTTCATCTCATAAAACCTAAAAAAAATAAAAATTCAGAATGGGGGGAGAAGACTAGTTCTTTAGGGTCTGCTAGGGAAAGACTATTCGGATTCCATTCTCGAGAACTACACGAAAACAGAACATCTAACTCTAATAGAAATATATATTACCCTCAAAAGATTCGAACCTCCCCACACTTAGTTAGATGTGGTGTTGAAATTGTGATTAACTTCGTTGTCAACTTCCATCGGATCATGTACGTAATGTTTAACTCTGTGACCATTAACTTTAAATTCAATCCCATTTGAATTTATTAATTCTATTGTTCCGTATGAGAAAACTCTTTTGACTATAAATGGTCCAGACCATCTTGATTTCAATTTTCCAGGAAATAGTTTGAATCGTGAATTGAAAAGAAGAACTCTATCTCCTTCTTTAAATTCTTTTGAACTTCTGATTCTTTTATCATGCCACTTCTTCGTTCTTTCCTTATAGATTAACGAATTTTCGTATGCTTCATGTCTCAATTCTTCTAATTCATTTAGTTGACTTAATCGTATACGCCCGGCTTCATGTAAATCAAGATTACATGTCTTCAAAGCCCAAAATGCTTTGTGTTCAATTTCTACTGGAAGATGACATGCTTTTCCGTAAACGAGTTTAAAAGGTGTGGTTCCAATTGGAGTTTTGTGGGCTGTTCTAAAATCTCAGAGTGCATCCTCCAATTTCATGGACCATTCCTTCTGATTTGATCCTACGGTTTTCTCTAGAATACGTTTTAAAGCTCGGTTGGTATTTTCAAATTGTCCACTAGTTTGTGGATGATATGCAGTGGAGATTTTATGAGTTACTCCATATCTTTTGAGAACTTTCTCAAGTTGATTATTACAAAAATGAGTACCCCGATCACTGATTAAAGCTTTCGGTGTTCCAAACCTTGCAAAAAGACGTTTTAAGAAGTTGACTACAACTCGTGCATCGTTAGTTGGGAGAGCTTGTGCTTCCACCCATTTAGATACATAATCAATGGCAACGAGAATATAGAGATTATTATGAGATTTTGGAAACGGACCCATAAAGTCAATACCCCAAACGTCAAATACTTCACATACTTGAATGACATTTTGTGGCATTTCATCACGTTGACTTATTTTTCTGGCCCTTTGACAAGCATCACAGGATTTGCAAAGAAGGTGTGCGTCTTTGAAAATTGTAGGCCAATAGAATCCAGCATCATAAACTTTTCTTGCTGTGAGTTGAGGCCCATAATGCCTTCCTGTTGGTCCTGTGTGACAATGGTTTAATATTTGACTAGCTTCATCCCCGAATACACATCGGCGTATTATTCCATCGGGACAACTTTTAAACAAATGTGGATCTTCCCAAAAATAGTGTTTTATATCACTAAAGAACTTCTTTCATTTTTGGTACGATAATCTTTTTTCAAGGAATCCACATACTAAGTAGTTTGCATAGTCTGCAAACCATGGAATTTCATTATAATCTATCTTCAATAGATATTCATCGGGAAAGTTGTCTTGTATGGCCGATTCATTTAGAACTTCTAATTCGGGATTTTCAAGGCGAGAAAGATGATCAGCGGCGAGATTTTCTGCTCCCTTTTTATCTCGAATTTCAATATCGAACTCTTGTAAGAGTAAGATCCAACGGATTAATCTTGGTTTAGCATCTTGTTTTGAAAATAGGTATCTAAGAGCAGAATGGTCGGTATAGACCACCGTTTTAGCTAGAACGAGATATGAACGAATTTTGTCAAAAGCAAAGACAATAGCAAGGAGTTCTTTTTCAGTAGTTGTGTAATTCGTTTGTGCTCCTTGTAACGTATTACTAGCATAATAAATAGGTTGAAATCGCTTTTCAATCCTTTGTCCTAAAACGGCTCCCATTGCAAAATCACTTGCATCGCACATAAGTTCGAATGGTAGATTCCAATGTGGAGTTATCATGATCGGCGCATTAGTGAGTTTCTCTTTAAGAATATTAAAAGATTTTATGCATTCATCTGAAAAGATGAATGGAGCATCCTTTTCTAGGAGTTTATTCATAGGAGTGGCAATTTTAGAAAAATCATTTATGAAACGTCGGTAAAAACCGGCATACCCTAGAAAACTCCTAACTCCTCTAACATTGGTGGGATGTGGAAGTTTAGCAATTACATCTACTTTAGCTCTATCCACTTCAATTCCTTCCTTTGAAATTTTATGTCCAAGAACGATGCCTTCTTTAACCATGAAATGGCATTTCTCCCAATTAAGAACTAGATTTGATTTCTCGCATCTAATAAGCATTCGTTCAAGATTAACTAGACATGATTCAAAAGTATCACCGAAGACTGAAAAGTCATCCATGAAAACTTCCATGCATTCTTCTGTCATGTCGTGAAAAATCGCCATCATGCACCTTTGAAAGGTTGCAGGGGCGTTGCAAAGTCCAAATGGCATGCGTTTGTAAGCAAAAGTACCATAAGGGCACGTGAACGTGGTTTTCTCTTGATCTTCGGGTGCTATTGGAATTTGATAATATCCGGAAAAACCATCAAGAAAACAACAGTAACTATTTCCGGCTAATCTTTCCAACATTTGATCAATGAAAGGTAAGGGAAAGTGATATTTTCTGGTGGCGTCATTTAATTTTCTATAATCAATACAAACACGCCATCATGTTACAGTCTTAGTAGGAATAAGCTCATTTTTCTCATTTGTGATGATAGTCATGCCACCCTTCTTAGGTACGCATTGAACTGGGCTTACCCATGGACTATCAGAAATTGGATAAATTAAACCTGCATCAAGTAGTTTAATAATTTCTTTCATAACAACATCTTGCATATTAGGATTTAGTCTTCGTTGGCGTTGCACATACGTTTTATGACCTTCTTCCATAAGGATTTTATGTGTGCAATACGAAGGACTTATTCCTTTAATATCATGAATTTTCCATGCAATAGCTGGTTTATGAGCTTTTAGCACAGAAATGAGTTGAGATTTTTCATTTTCAGTAAGAGAAGACGATATTATTACAGGTAATTCAGATTCACCATGTAAATAAGCATATTCCAAATGGTTTGGAAGTGGCTTTAACTCTAATGTCGGTGGTTCTTCTATCGATGATTTATATCGATATATGTCTTCTTCTTTTAGCATTTGAATTTCTTCTGTTGTTGGTTCATATCCATTAGCTATAAGTGTAACTAACATTTCAGTTTCATCAATTGGTTCAGTTCCTTCTCCTAAAGAACATTCTCCTGTTCCTTGTAATTCTGGAAATTCTTCTAACAATTCTGCATGTGAATCTATAGTTTGAATATAATAACATGTATCATCTGCAGATTGCGGTTGTTGCATGGCTCTATCAACTGAAAAGGTAACACTCTCTTCCTCTATACTTAGGGTCAGTTTCTTACTAAACACGTCTGTTATTGCTTTAGCCGTGTTTAAGAATGGTCTTCCTAATATGAGAGGAACTCGAGAATCTTCTTCCATATCCAGAATAACAAAATCTACTGGAAATACTAAAGTACCAACTTTAACTAGCATGTTCTCCATTATCCCTCTAGGATATTTTACTGATCGATCGGCTAGTTGTATGCTTATTCTTGTTGGTTTCAATTCTCCAAGGTCTAGTTTAGTGTATAGTGAATACGGCATTAAATTTATACTAGCACCTAAGTCTGCCAATGCTTCTATTGAACTAAGACTACCCAGAAAATATGGAATTGTGAAGCTTCCTGGATCAGAGAGTTTTTCTGGTATCTTATTCAACAGCACTGCAGAACAATTAGCATTCATTGTAACAGCTGAGAGTTCTTCCATTTTCTTTCTATTCGTGATTAGATCTTTCAAGAATTTAGCATATCTAGGCATTCCTGAAATTACATCATTGAAAGGAAGATTTACATTTATCTGTTTAAACATATCCAAGAATTTGGATTGCTCGGCTTCAAGTCTTTCTTTTCTCATTTTACTCGGGTAAGGAAGTGGTGGTTGGTATGGTTTAACATAAGGTTTAGCTTTTACTGTGTTATCTTCATTAACCTTTTCAACTACCGGTTCTTTTTCCTTTTCTTGTTCAGATTGTGGTTCTTGTGGAGTAGGAATAGCTTCATCAGAAATTACAGGTATTTCAGGTGGTTTAAGTGTAATATCACTTATTGTGTAATGGCTTTAGCTATTTCATTCCGTGGGTTAGCATTAGTATCGCTAGGTAAACTTCCCAATTTTCTTTCACCTATCAATCTTGCTAGGTTACTTACTTCTTGTTCCAGATTTTGAATAGAAGCTTGATGATTTCTAAATGCTTGAGCATTTTGTTCATTGGTTTGTTTCTGAGATGTGAAAAACTGTGTTTGAGATTCAACTAGCTTCGACATCATATCTTCTAAATTTGGCTTTTTATCATCGGTTTGTGGTGGTTTATTTTGAAAATTAGGTCTTTGCTGATTGTAAGTATTGTTGGATACTTGTTGATTACTTGGACCTTGTTGGTTGTTGTATGGAACATTTCGGTTATAATTCTGGTTTTGATTGTAAATTGGTCTTGGCGGTTGATAATTATTCTGATAATTATTTCCAGGCCTTTGGTTTATGTATGAAACACTCTCTCTTTGTTCCATTGTTAGTTCAGTACTGAGATAATCTTTTGTCAAATGTGGTCCTCCACACTGCTCACAACTAATTCGTATTGAGTGTATATCCTTAGTCATCTTTTCCATTCGTCTCTCGACAGCATCTATCTTTGCGGAAATGGAATCTAAATCAAGGCTAGAATCGGCTCTAGCTGCTTTAGATGATCTAACGATATCTTTTTCTTGGTGCCACTCATGTGAGTGGGAAGCAGTGTTATCAATAATTTTGTAAGCATCAGTTGCGGTTTTCTTCATAATAGAACCACCAACTGCTATATCGATGTCTTTTCGTGTAGTGATGTCGCATCCTTGGTAGAATATTTGTACTATTTGACAAGTGTCTAAACCATGTTGCGGACATCCTCTTAATAACTTTCCAAATCTTGTCCACGCCTCATATAGAGTTTCATTTGGCTTTTGTGTGAATGTAACAATTTCTCCTTGAAGTCTTACGGCTTTAGATGCCTGAAAGAATTGTTTAAGAAAATTTTCAACTAAAACATCTCATGTATCAATCGCCCCTTCAGGTAACGATTCCAACCAATCTTTGGCTTCTCCCTTTAAAGTCCAGGGAAATAACATGAGATATATCTGTTCATCCTCCACTTCTCGTATTTTAAATAGAGTGCAGATCCTATTAAATGTACGAAGGTGTTCATTTGGATCTTCCTTCGGCGCACCACTAAATTGGCATTGATTAGCTACCATGTGTAGGATTTGTCCTTTGATTTCATAATCTGGTGCATTAATGTCTGGTTGAGTAATTGCGTGACCTTGGCCAGTGCGTTTAGCTCGCATTCGGTCTTCCATACTTAGAGGTTCCAGATTACCCATAATTGAATTTGTTGAATCTGAATCACTATAGGATTCTGATTTAATGGTTGGTTCCTCAACAATCTTTGTTTGAATGATTGGTGGTTCCGGAGGAAAGATTAGTGGTTCAGGATCTCTGAATTGTCCCTGAATATTCTCCGGATTCTCAATTGTGAGGTCGGGTTCAAAAAATGGATTATCGGAAATTTGAATTGGAGTACTTGGTCGACTGGATGACGATTCTAAAGAAAAATCGACGGCGACAATATTTGCTAGATGTCTTGATCGAGTTATAGGTGGTGAACGTACAAAAGGTGGTGAACGTTTTGCTCGGTGCATTCAGTGAATATCCTATTAGTTACAAAAGATAAAAATTATTTAAGTTATCAAATTAATAGACTTTTCTGCTTTTGCCCACGTTTCGAATAGCCAATAGATGCAGCAGGGAGCCAGAACCCTTTAAATCGGAAGCTCACAACTCAGCCACTAACAAATCCAACTATTACTACGAAACAGAAAATTTGGATGTCTATCAATTTAACCACTTAAAATAATTTTTCGTCGAAATTTAAAGAAATTTTAGAGAAGAAATAGAAAAAATCTAAGTCCTAAAAACTAGAGTGGCGAAAAATAAGAAAGAAAAAGAGCGCGTCGGAAAACGTCGAAAAATAAAAGGCGTCGAAAAATAAAAATAAGAAAGTAGCACGTCGAAACTTAAAAGTCTAAAAACTAAGAATTAAAAGTTGCGTCTAAAAATATTAAAGCTTAAAAGAAAAACTATATCCCAAATGGCAATAACTTAAAAAGGTACTAAAATCTTAGAACGGTCGCAAAATTCTAAAGCACCGAAATCATAATCTAAAGAAAAAAAGCACTTAAGGGATTTTACGGCAAAGCCTAAAAATCTAGAAATAAAAATAACTATGGCAAAAACTATGACTAAATATGAGCAAAAAATACAAATATTACGCTAAAAACAAATAAAAAGATACAAAATATGAAAATAAACTTAAGGTTGCAAAAAGTACAATTTTTATAAAAATATTATTTTTATATTATTTATTTTATAAAACTATTAATTTTATAATTTAATATAACTAAATAAACTAAAAATACAAATTAATTAAATAACACTAAAACTAAATATTAAAATATGTAAAACCTAATTAGGGTTTTATAATTAATAATAATAATACTCCGTAATGATTGCTGTTTTAGGTCAAGTCTGGCGTGTCTGACAGGGCCATGCGATCGCATGGTCCTCACGTTGAAAATCCATGCGATCGCATGGAGTAGGTTTCTGGGCCAGGATATGGGCTGCTACAGTACGGGCCTCGAGTGTTTTTAATTATTTTTTTTCTGTTTTAATCTTCTGTTTTATATATTTATATAATATATTTATATAAATTAAATAAAACTTATATTTTTACAAAATAAAAATAAAGAAATTTTACAAAAGCGTATTTTTATAAAAGTAAATTAAAAATCTTTTTTTTTATATATAGCGTTTCGTTTCCGGCGTTTTGACTTTCCCCGGCAGCGGCGCCAAAAATACTTGATGTGTGCGAGGTGTACTAGGAAATAGTATTATTTTTACAACGAAATACTATTAAATACGATACAATTTTACACAAGATATTTATTTATTTATAGAATGGATATACCTAAACCTTGCTACAACACTTATAGGCAGTGTACCTAATCGTACAGTAGTGTAGTTTTTAGTAAGTCCGGTTCGTTCCACATGGATCTTTTAAACAAGCTTAACGCTATATTTTTAACTTATAATTGTAAAAATACAAAAATATATATATATATATATATATAAGTAGTATTATTATTATAAAAAAGGGGGTTTTTACCGTTTAATGATCGGTTTGTCGATTTTAAAACTTTTAGTCGCAGTTAAAACCTAATGTAAAATATTTAAAAATAAATATAACTTAATTTAAAGCGTAAAGTAAATAACGATAATGAAATTGCGATAAATAAAAGTGCGATAAAATTGCGATAATTAAAGAGTACGATAATTAAAAATGTAATTAAATAAAATGACAATAAATAAAAGTGCGATAATTAAAAGTGCAATTAAATATGAAATATATAAATTATGCTTATTTAAACTTCCGTAATCATGATGTTTGACGTGTTGCTTTTAGTTTATTCTCGTGGGTTAATTGTCCTTTGTCCTGGATTATTCGATATGTCCATACGGATTTGTCCATAATAGTCCATCAGTCATATCATAAAGTGCGAAAGTCTTCGTCAAATTATTCTTATTCCCGAAGTCAAATATTCCAACTAATTGGGGATTCGAATTGTAACAAGGTCTTAATACTTTGTTTAATGAATACGCCAGGTTATCGACGAGGTGTAGACCAAGGTTTTACTACTTTGTTAACAATTACACCAATTACCCTTGAATGTAATCCACCCCTGTTTCAACAAGTCTATTAACTATTAATCCAGTTCCGTGTCCGGTAAAATGAATAATTATTGGTATTTATAAATATCCCGCCCACCGTACCCAGTCAAGCGTATGTGGTTATATATAAATACGTCAAATTATAAGTCTATATATTAAATCAACGAGGTATCATTTAGTTAATATAAAACCCATTAATAGCCCATAGTCTAATTTCTACAAGTGTCGTTCTTTTGTCCAAACCCCAATTATGGTCCAAAGCCC
Organism: Rutidosis leptorrhynchoides; assembly: GCF_046630445.1. Taxonomy (NCBI): domain Eukaryota; kingdom Viridiplantae; phylum Streptophyta; class Magnoliopsida; order Asterales; family Asteraceae; genus Rutidosis; species Rutidosis leptorrhynchoides. Next base: position 406,672,267 of record NC_092338.1, on the reverse strand, counting down.
AATTACCCCGTCTTAATATTTTAGCCCAACATCATGATTACTTCGGCATTAAATAAGTATAATAATAACTTAGCTACGAGACATTAAATTAAAAATAACATTAACCATAACTTACAGTGATAAAAAATAGCGTAGCGTTACACGGACAGAATTTTGACTTACACCCTTACAACATTCGCTAACATACCCTTATTATTAGAATTTAAAATTAAAATTAAAATTAAAATATAATATATATATATATATATATATATATATATATATATATATTTTCGTATATGAATGAGAAGAGAAAAAGATGTGTTTTAGGTTCGTGCAAAGCCTGCCTTTTATAGGCATGTGGCCAGAAAAAGGCCTCCATGCGATCGCATGGTTTTATAACTGCCAGGCCATACAATCGCATGGCCTACTTTTCCAGCTCACATGAGCTTGTTTCTTCTGCCGACGGTTTATAATAATATATATAATATATAAATAATTTTAAGAATTATTTAAATATTATATTATATTCGTGTGCATAGTTGACTTGTAATTTTTAGTCCGTTGCGTCGAGCGTTGAGAGTTGACTTTGGTCCCGGTTCCGGATTTTCGAACATCCTTGCGTACAATTTAATATCTTGTATTTTGCGTTTTGCGTCTTGTACTCTTGTAATTTTGAGATGTTTCTTATCAATAATTGGAACCACTTTGATTGTACTTTGTACTTTTGAGCTTTTTTGTGACGACCCGAAAATTTCCGACTAAATTTAAACTTTATCTTTATATTATTCTGACACGATAAGCAATGTTTGTTAAGTTAAATCTCAAGGATTTTAAACTATGTTTATACATTCATTTAAACCACGACCAAATTCCAATGATTCACGAACCATTAAATGAACATATATGAATATGTATATATATGCGTATATGTTATAAATTGAAAATGTCAACAAAGTATTTAAACGTATAATGCTTTATATGAACGTATTTGTTTCAATATGATTATCGACGAAATTAAAAAATATATATTAAATGATTGAATTATCAGAAACATTGAAATATGATTACAAGTCTCTGTTGAGAGGTCCACTATGATTTGAGAAAATCTATTCCTCTTAACGATATTCGGAATAATTTGTAAAGTTATTTATAAATAAAAATAAAAAGTGTCATTTACGAAAGTTAGACAAAAGCTAGTGGAGAATTGGTTTCCATAATATTCTATTAATATATTTTCAAACGTACAAAAACGTTTTCAGTTTAAAAAGAACTTTATTATTAAAACGTATATAACTTTTATAAATATCTAGAATCACTTTTGACAACTCATTATGTAACCAGTATAATAAATATAACGATATTTATATTTTATTTCATTAAATATATATAACGATTTAAATTAATATTATATATATTTATACGCGTATTATACATACATAGTTTTTATACTTTTACTATACTTTAACTTTACATTTACTTTACTTTTACTTTACTTTAACTTTAATAATTCACTTTAATAATTCATACTTTAATAATTCACTTTAATAATTCAAAAATCTATTATAAATAGAATTAAATAGGTTTCATTATTTCATAGAAACTTGAAAATATATTTCTCTAAACTCTCTCAATCGATTTATATATATATATATATATATATATATATATATATATATATATATATATATATATATATATATATATATATATATATATATATATATATATATTTGCTCTGTATTATTTCAAGATATTATTAGTATACATAAAATATTACGACGGAGTGATGTCCGAGTGATTTCAAAATAGTTTTTTTGAATGAGTCGAAGCTAAGGAAATTATGGGTTATAGCTATGGAGGTGATGGGTATTATTCATGGATATGCTCGTGAGGTCAATCTAGTGTTTATCATCTCCGTTGCGTCTACGTACTTTCTTGCAATATTGAATCTCAATATTGATACGTGAGCACTCATAACTTAACTTTTATATATCAATAGTGTATCCCTGACTAGTGCTCGAGTATATAGGATTATGCATGCTTATACATTCGATATTGTCCTTAGATAGGTTTGTTGAATCCTGAATTAGATACATATGCTACTGAGATAGGATATATGATATGCATGTCATTGGAAAGCTAGCGAAAAATTAAGAACTTTTCATTTAGATATGGAATGGTTTCGATGAACGGACTAGAAGTTATAGTCATCTGAATTTTAGTATTATTGTTAAAATGATTATTATTACTATCGTCGTTATTATTTTAATAGAAATATCATTGTTATTATAAAATATCATTATTACTATTATGTTAGTATTATCATTTTATCATAATACCATTTTTAGTAAATATAAATATTGTTATTTTTTTATAGAATAATAATAATTATTATTACAAAATAATACAACTTTTACTTATTATTATTATTATGATCAATATTATTTTATCAAATAAATAGGGGATACAAAGATATTTTTCACCACGAGTAATATAATTACATTAAGAATACTTACCACTATAGTTTTACGATATTAAGTGAACTTTATAAATTTTACTACTTAAGATATATAAAAGTATATTTTATCATATATAAACGTTAATATAAATTTTTATTAATAAATGACTTTTATTATTATAAAATCTAATAAATATATTTAAATATATAAAACGACTATAGTTAAGTTATATAATAAACACGTATAAATTTTAGAAGTCATTTTGGGTCAAGTTGACTTTTGTTGACTTTTGCATATTAGTCTCGAGCATTAGGATTGTGGTACACTATGACTTGACCAAAAATTGTTAGACAAATATTGACCAACATATAAATATATATAATTAATATAGGTTCGTGAATCCGAGGCCAACCTTGCACTTGTTAAATGACGTTATATGTATTTTTACTACGAAATACAGTATGGTGAGTTTCATTTGCTCCCTTTTATATATATTTTTGGGACTGAGAATACATGCGCTGTTTTTATAAATGTTTTACGAAATAGGCACAAGTACTAAAACTAATTCTACGTGGGTTTAAACCAGAAATATACCCTTAGCTTGGTAACATTAAACTACTTGTCTATGTACGGTAAGCACGAATCCTAAAGATAGATCTATTGGGTCTGACAAACCCCATCCTGACTATGGGATGCTTTAGTACTTCGAGGTTATTTTAAACACACCTGATCTGGTGTACTTCAGAGGGTAAAACATGAACGTTAAGGCTTGTTACTGGGTGCCTATAACTTATAGAATACTTTTATATACTTGCGAGTGTACATATATTTATAAACGGAAATCTTGTGGTCTATTAATATATTGAAATGATTGTTATGATAAACCTATGAACTTACCAACCTTTTGGTTGACACTTTAAAGCATGTTTATTCTCAGGTATTAAAGAAATCTTCCGCTGTGCATTAGATCATTTTAAGGATATTACTTGGAGTCATTCATGGCATATTTTGAAAGACATTGCATTCGAGTCATTGAGTTCATCAAGATTATTATTATGTCAATTTTAGTTGGATGTATTATGAAATGGTGTGCATGCCGTCAACTTTCGTTGTAAAGAAAGTTTGTCTTTTAAAAACGAATGCAATGTTTATAAAATGTATCATATAGAGGTCAAATACCTCGCGATGTAATCAACTATTGTGAATCGTTTATAATGTATATGAACGGGTCCTTTCAGTTGGTATCAGAGCGGTGGTCTTAGCGAACCAGGTCTACATTAGTGTGTCTAACTGATAGTCGTTAGGATGCATTAGTGAGCCTGGACTTCGACCGTGTCTGCTTGTCAAAAGTTTTGCTTATCATTTTTGTCGGAAATTGCCTGCTTATCATTCTTAGTCTAGACACGTCTTACTGCATTGATTGCATGAATAGTATATAGACAAAATTCATATCTTAGCGTATCTGCTAATCCATATCTTAGCGTATCTGTTACTGTAAACTTTGCCTGACATATCCCGTAAATTCCTCCGTAATGTACGAAATCTTTTGCGATATATATATATATATATATATATATATATATATATATATATATATATATATATATATATATATATATATATATATATATATATATATATATATATATATAGATATTCTATGTAATTAGAATACCACCCGATAGCCGAAAAATCATTTCATATCGAAAAATCCTTTATTCAATCGAACGAAATGGAATTCGTCATTAGTTCAAGTCCCTCGAATTCCGATATGGAATCCCACTCTAGCTCTGAAAGCAGTGTGACCGGAATGGATCAACCAATTAGCCATCATCTATTCTGGATGAATTGGGGATAGGTTCGTAGCCTCCTCAATAATTGGAGACAAGAAGAAGGTGAACCCTTCCATCCACCACATTGCCCTCTTGGCGATGAACCTGAAGCACTTACCGGCGAACCGGTCCGAAACACCATTTTCTCTCTCATTTCCAGAGTATCTCGTCACGATTATATACTACATCAAATTCTAGATTTTATTTATCCGCTCGTTCGAACCGACAATCAACCCGGTGTAATAGAAGAAGTCAACGCGCTTCACGCTCGAGTAGTGGCTTTAAAGAATATGGTACAAGGGTTACAAACACCAACAAATAACGAAGTATTAATTCATAATTTCAATTTTATTGAATAAATACTCCGTAAAAGTTATGTAATTTCTAAAGTCTTTAGGGATTATTCAGTTCTAGTTTCAACCGTAAATCAAATGAGTTTAATTTAATATTAACTCATTAAATCTATGTTACATCTGAAGAAAATATGCACATATATATTTTCATAAAGACTGTAATAAAATTCTGTTGTACAAAATATTAATTGTGAAAAAAAATTTAACGGGTAGGTAATACCCGAGAGATATATAAATTCACAATTAATATGTTGCATTTTTCGAATCTGATTAAGCAAATCATCAACTATACTCCCAAAATCTCACAACAATATACATTCTTGTATAGTAATCAAAACAACCATTCTCACCCAAATTTGATTACGCATTCTGATTTTGACAAATCAAAATCCAAGTCATGATTTAACAGAAGACATCACTCTTAGATTCCTACATCTTTCAAAGCTATACTTTGACTTCAAAACTGTGTTAGAACATCATATGTATATTAACGATTACAAACTGTGTTCAAACTCTCCGAAGTTTTCAAAGACACTTCAAACAATGAACAATCGAGATGATGATCCAACCATATATTACCCACATTTATGTACCTAAAAAGCTCTCGAAGCCAAAGTCATAGTTCGACGCGTATCCGTGTCAGATCCTTTGGCATTTATTAGCTAAAATGACTTTTCAATTCCTTTTCAAAGTAGACAGTTTTGCAAGTCAACTTCGACTTTTCAGTCGGACTAGTCTTATTATAACCTCGATAGATACGTTGCCCTTTCGTCATCGTTACTGGGGACCTTTCATATCTCGCCACCTTAGCAATAAACTTACCAACAACTTCAATTATCTTTGACTTTTCGAAAAATCATTATATTTATTGAAATCACATCATTTACTCATTCGCATCTTGTAACGAGAATTGTTATACGAATCATCGGAAAATAGTAACCAGTATTTTGAAATCTTGCAGCATGTCTACGCCAACAGTTATATGTGTACGAAAAACGTCTATCTCCTGGACTTACATACTTTGAATGTGAAGTTCTGAAAAATATTTTGAACTGCAAACTAGTTCTTGAAATGCTGACGAAGCATCAAAAACTGTAAACGATTTTAACAGTAAAAAGTTTGATGACAAAGAATAGTAAGGTGGTAAAGCTGAGAAAAAGAGAAGGTTTGGAACTGGAAAATGGATTGAAGAGACTATGAAGGGGGCTGTGGACAAATCACAAAGACTAAATTTGCCTTCAAAGAATCCAAATGATTCAGTGCCTGCTAAAGTCATTAACGAATACCTTACTCTTTATTCTAAACCTTTACAGACAAATCTTCATCATCATCCATCAATATTAGAAATTCTAAGATATTATCATATCTTTCATTATAAATATCCGCGATATTTCTGAAGATATTTTCATAACTAATCTTATCTGAAGTCATTTATCTCTTTGCGCTATCAGTGTTACATCATATAAGAAACTATTAGTTTTTATATTCTATAAACTTTCGAGTTTAAATTATGAATGTTTTGAAGTAGTGTTGGGAACTGAAGCATGAGTTAGTATAATATAATGACACTTGATCAACGTGATTATATTACAGTAAGTCATGCTGAGTTTCTAATGGGACATGACGATTCACAGACCATGCCGTCATCATGTTCCATGTTACACGACTCTTGTATTCTATTTAATCTCTAAAAATATCAAGAATATATTTTCTTGATGATTCGGTCTTTTCAGGGTATTCTGGTAAATTAACAAATCAAGATCGTGCCATTACCATTTCCTTCTTAGAACATTAACTATGTTCATTCTGAAATTCATATCTGCGAATACTGGACCATTACAAACGTTTCTTAATCGCAAGAAGAAGAAACGAAAGGACAAAACTCCAAAATAGAAATTGGAGTATAAATTACAGCAAATAGAAGGGAGCATTAACTATGGATGTCAATGGTTATAGAAGACAAAAGCAGGGGCTTTGAAATATAAGGGAAGATATAAAACCCAACAACCACCCAAAAATTTTAAACCGTATATATCGATGCATATAGCAATATAAAGACACGGAAGAACTAAAAACACTATAAAATCGAGAGTATAGTAGAAGTAAATAGATTCTTCCGGAGGCAGATGAAAAAGAAGAATGACCGATATGAAAGTGAGGAGTATATCGAGAATCAGTACTGGATGAAGCATATTGACAAATACTTTAAAATATGAGTTGAGGGAGAAAGAATTGAAGGTGTGAGTTATAAGGAAACGAAGGAGGTGGATTTATAGTGAAATACCCGACAGAGAAATCAAGATGGATTATCGTATTAATTCGAAGAGAATCATAATCTCCTTAATCACCGAAGCATCAAATCCAACATAGATTACAAAGATTTTCTTTAAATTCGGATATCAATTGTGATGACGTCAAAAGATATGACGAATCACTATAATCTTATTTCCTTCATTTATGATAACTTCCCTCATACGCTTCGAGGAATTGAATTATTTTATCCATACTTCTTAGACATGATAAAACTTCATAATCGTTATGTCATAATAACATTCTCATTGTTAGCCATAACGACCTCTATCAAATTTCGGGGACGAAATTTCTTTAACGGGTAGGTACTGTGACGACCCGAAAATTTCCGACTAAATTTAAACTTTATCTTTATATTATTCTGACACGATAAGCAATGTTTGTTAAGTTAAATCTTAAGGATTTTAAACTATGTTTATACATAAGTTATCATTTAAACCACGACCAAATTCCAATGATTCACGAACCATTAAATGAACATATATGAATATGTATGTATATGCGTATATGTTATAAATTGAAAATGTCAACAAAGTATTTAAATGTATAATGCTTTATATGAACGTATTTGTTTCAATATGATTATCGACGAAATTAAAAAATATATATTAAATGATTGAATTATCAGAAACATTGAAATATGATTACAAGTCTCTGTTGAGTGGTCCACTATGATTTGAGAAAATCTATTCCTCTTAACGATGTTCGGAATAATTTGTAAAGCTATTTATAAATAAAAATAAAAAGTGTCATTTACGAAAGTTAGACAAAAGCTAGTGGAGAATTGGTTTCCATAATATTCTATTAATATATTTTCAAACGTACAAAAACGTTTTCAGTTTAAAAAGAACTTTATTATTAAAACGTATATAACTTTTATAAATATCTAGAATCACTTTTGACAACTCATTACTTAACCAGTATAATAAATATAACGATATTTATATTTTATTTCATTAAATATATATAACGATTTAAATTAATATTATATATATTTATACGCGTATTATACATATATAGTTTTTATACTTTTACTATACTTTAACTTTACATTTACTTTACTTTTACTTTACTTTAACTTTAATAAATCACTTTAATAATTCATACTTTAATAATTCACTTTAATAATTCAAAAATCTATTATAAATAGAATTCAATAGGTTTCATTATTTCATAGAAACTTGAAAATATATTTCTCTAAACTCTCTCAATCGATTTACATACATATATATATATATATATATATATATATATATATATATATATTTGCTCTGTATTATTTCAAGATATTATTAGTATACATAAAATATTACGACGGAGTGATGTCCGAGTGATTTCAAAATAGTTTTTTTGAATGAGTCGAAGCTAAGGAAATTATGGGTTATAGCTATGGAGGTGATGGGTATGATTCATGGGTATGCTCGTGAGGTCAATCTAGTGTTTATCATCTCCGTTGCGTCTACGTACTTTCTTGCAATATTGAATCTCAATATTGATACGTGAGCACTCATAACTTAACTTTTATATATCAATAGTGTATCCCTGACTAGTGCTCGAGTATATAGGATTATGCATGCTTGTACATTCGATATTGTCCTTAGATAGGTTTGTTGAATCCTGAATTAGATACATATGCTACTGAGATAGGGTATATGATATGCATGTCATTGGAAAGCTAGCGAAAAATTAAGAACTTTTCATTTAGATATCGAATGGTTTCGATGAACGGATTAGAAGTTATAGTCAACTGAATTTTAGTATTATTGTTAAAATGATTATTATTACTATCGTCGTTATTATTTTAATAGAAATATCATTGTTATTATAAAATATCATTATTACTATTATGTTAGTATTATCATTTTATCATAATACCATTTTTAGTAAATATAAATATTGTTATTTTTTTTTATAGAATAATAATAATTATTATTACAAAATAATACAACTTTTACTTATTATTATTATGATCAATATTATTTTATCAAATAAATAGGGGATACAAAGATATTTTTCACCACGCGTAATATAATTACATTAAGAATACTTACCACTATAGTTTTACGATATTAAGTGAACTTTATAAATTTTACTACTTAAGATATATAAAAGTATATTTTATCATATATAAACGTTAATATAAATTTTTATTAATAAATGACTTTTATTATTATAAAATCTAATAAATATATTTAAATATATAAAACGACTATAGTTAAGTTATATAATAAACACGTATAAATTTTAGAAGTCATTTTGGGTCAAGTTGACTTTTGTTGACTTTTGCATATTAGTCTCGAGCATTAGGATTGTGGTACACTATGACTTGACCAAAAATTGTTAGACAAATATTGACCAACATATAAATATATATAATTAATATAGGTTTGTGAATCCGAGGCCAACCTTGCACTTGTTAAATGACGTTATATGTATTTTTACTACGAAATACACTATGGTGAGTTTCATTTGCTCCCTTTTATATATATTTTTGGGACTGAGAATACATGCGCTGTTTTTATAAATGTTTTACGAAATAGGCACAAGTACTAAAACTAATTCTACGTGGGTTTAAACCAGAAATATACCCTTAGCTTGGTAACATTAAACTACTTGTCTATGTACGGTAAGCGCGAATCCTAAAGATAGATCTATTGGGCCTGACAAACCCCATCCTGACTATGGGATGCTTTAGTACTTCGAGGTTATTTTAAACACACCTGATCTGGTGTACTTCAGAGGGTAAAACATGAACGTTAAGGCTTGTTACTGGGTGCCTACAACTTATAGAATACTTTTATATACTTGCGAGTGTACATATATTTATAAACGGAAATCTTGTGGTCTATTAATATATTGAAATGATTGTTATGATAAACCTATGAACTCACCAACCTTTTGGTTGACACTTTAAAGCATGTTTATTCTCAGGTATTAAAGAAATCTTCCGCTGTGCATTAGCTCATTTTAAGGATATTACTTGGAGTCATTCATGGCATATTTTGAAAGACGTTGCATTTGAGTCATTGAGTTCATCAAGATTATTATTATGTCAATTTTAGTTGGATGTATTATGAAATGGTGTGCATGCCATCAACTTTCGTTGTAAAGAAAGTTTGTCTTTTAAAAACGAATGCAATGTTTATAAAATGTATCATATAGATGTCAAATACCTCGCGATGTAATCAACTATTGTGAATCGTTTATAATGTATATGAACGGGTCCTTTCATTTTTGGTCGTTTGTGTCTTCAATTCGTCGAATCTGTCTTTTGTCTTCACCTTTTATTATTTAAACGAATATCACTTGTAATTAGAACAATTGCAACTAAAAGCTTGTCTTTCTTGAAGGATAATGCTATGAATTATATGTTCGTTTTTAGCATTATTAGTTTTTAAACAGCATATAGTGTTTGACCTTGTAATGATCCTGATGTTGATGATCCATACACGATGATTTTGTACGGGGCGTCACATTTGGTATCAGAGCATTCGTTGTAGGGAATTAGGTTGCATTAGTGAGTCTTGACCGAGCTGAGTAGGATTCGCTAGTAGGACAAATCTACAACTTGCTCGTTTACTTGTTACTGCTTACTACTACTGCATGCTACTACTTACTTTTACTGCTATGTGAACTTGCTGTATGCTATTGCTTATTCTCGCTACTGCCTGCTACTATCTGTTTTTGATTGCATGTTACTTCTGTTTAATACTGTTACTATTGACATGCTATGTACGGCTAGGCTGTTGTAGTGCCTGACTACGTGCTTGCTATATGTCTTACTGACATGGAATAAGTAATTGGTTGTTATATTACTATAGCATTATTACTTATTGGATAACGAATTTTGACTTGAGTCAAAAATTTTGTTTGGAAGATCGATGGCAAACGGAAGAGGTCTAAGAGAAATCCCCACCGCAGCTCAGATTGAGGAGATGATAACAGCTCGAGTAGTCGCAGCTATGGCAGACGCCAACCCTACACCAGCACAAATGGTGAACCAGATTGCTCAGAATGTGTGTACTTACAAGGAGTTCATGAGTTACAAGCCCAATTCCTTCAGCGGAACGAAAGGTCCCGTTGGGCTGACGAGATGGTTTGAAAAGTTGGAATCTGTGTTCCGTGTGAGTAACTGCTCCGAAGGGAATAAGACTAAGTTCGCATCCTGCACTTTATCGGATGGCGCTTTGACTTGGTGGAACACGCTCGCCCAGGCGTAATGAATTGATGAAGCTTACGCTACACCATGAGAAGATTTTAAAAGGGCTATGATCGAGGAGTACTGCCCCAGAACTGAAATTCAGAAAATGGAAGCGGAGTTTTAGGAACTGAAAGTTGTAGGAACTGACCTTGATGGCTATAACCGAAGGTACTTGGAGTTGGCGTTGATGTGCCCCACAATGGTTACCCCTGAGTTCAAATGAATGGAACGGTATCTGTGGGGACTCCCTAAGGACATTCATGGAAATGCCACGTCTTCGAAACCAGCAAATGTCCCGGAAGCTATGCGCATGGCGCACACCCTGATGAATCAAATTACCCGCCAAGAACCAGAGAAGGTGAAATCAGAATCGGGAGCTTGTAATGGGAAACGTAAGTGGGATGGAAACAAGGGAAAAGGTTTTGATCAAAACCCAGCTAAGAGGTATGAGAATTTTAAGGGAAACAACGATTGGAGGAACCCTAACCCGAACCCTAGCTCTAACCCTAACTACAAAGGTACCCTTCCTCAGTATAAGAGATGCTACAAGCATCACACTGGACACTGCAACGTAGTGTGTGAGAAGTGTAAAAGGATTGGACATGTCGGCAGAGATTGTAAGAGCAACACCCCAGCCGTGAGGACAAACCCAAATGGACCAAGGAAGTGCTATGAGTGCGGTCAGCAGGGCCACTTCAGGATTGAATGTCCCAACAAGAAGAAGGATGGCGGGCCAGCACGTGGAAGAGTCTTCAACATGAACGTCAGAGACGCCCGCGAGGATCCTGACTTAGTTACAAGTACATTCACTATCAATAAACTATTAGCTTCTGTCCTGTTTAATACTGGTTCCAATAGGAGTTAGGTATGTAGACACTTTTGCTCTAAGATAGATTGGTCGTTAGTACCTTTGGATGAGAGTATACTTGTTGAGTTAGCCAATGGGAAGCTTGAGAAAGTTGACCAAATTGGCCGAGGAGGTATAATAAACTTAGCTGGTGTGGATTTTGAGATTGATTTGATACCCATTAATTTGGGGAGTTTTGATGTGATAGTCAGTATAGACTGGTTGTCCAAGGTAAGAGCAGAAGTTATCTGTGGAGAGAAGATTCTTCGTATACCACGCAAAGATGGTGAGTCACTAATTGTTTACGGAGAGAGATGTAGCCCGAAGCTGAACCTTATTAGTTGTGTGAAGGCACAAAAGGTTATGAAAAAGGGGTATTTTGCTATTCTGGCACAAGTGAAGAAGCTAGAAATTGAGGAGAAAAGCGTGGATGATGTACGCATTGTGAACGAATTTCCCGACGTTTTTTCAGAAGAATTTCCAGGATTACCGCCGTCGAGATCAGTGGAGTTCCAGATCGATCTAGTGCCAGGAGCTGCACCTGTAGCTCGCGCACCTTATTGACTTGCACCTTCCGAACTGCAAGAGTTGCAGAGTCAACTACAAGAACTGCTAGACCGTGGATTTATCCAACCGAGTTCATCGCCTTAGGGCGCACCTGTTTTGTTCGTGAAGAAGAAGGACGGATCTTTCCGCATGTGTATCGATTATCGTGAACTGAACAAGTTGACGATCAAGAATCAGTATCCCCTTCCCAGGATTGACGATCTTTTCGATCAGCTACAAGGATCCAGCGTCTAATCCAAGATTGATTTACGATCAGTTTATCACCAGTTGAGGGTGAAGGAGAGTGATGTGCTGAAGATTGCGTTCCAAACTCGTTATGGCCACTATGAGTTTCTGGTGATGCCATTCGGGTTAACTAATGCACCTGCCATGTTTATGGATCTCATGAATCGCGTATGCAAGCCGTACCTGGACAAGTTCATTTTCGTCTTCATAGAAGATATCCTAATCTATTCCAAAAGCGAAGAAGAATATGAGCAACGTCTTCGACTCGTGCTTGAACTCTTGAGACAAGAGCAACTCTATGTCAAATTCTCCAAGTGTGAATTTTGGTTGAAAGAAGTCCAATTTCTTGGTCATATTATGAGCAATCAGGGTATCAAAGTCAATCCTGTAAAGATCAAAGCCATCAGCAAGTGGGAAACTCCCACCACTCCTACTCATATCCGTCAATTTTTAGGCCTCGCCGGTTATTACTGTAGATTCATCGAAGGTTTCTCTTTGATTGCGCGTCCTTTGACCGCTTTAACTCACAAAGAGAAGAAGTTCGTTTGGGCAACCGAGCAAGAGTCGGCATTCCAAACCCTGAAGCAGAAGTTAACCACCGCACCTATCTTATCCTTTTCCGAAGGCAGTGATGACTTCGTTGTGTATTGTGATGCCTCCCGACAAGGTTTTGGGTGTGTGTTGATGCAATGGAAGAAGGTTATTGCTTACGCCTCCCAACAACTGAAGATTCACGAGCAAAACTACACAACTCATGATCTCGAGCTTGGAGCCGTTGTCTTTGTGCTCAAACTGTAGAGACACTATCTTGATGGAACCAAGATTACCATTTTCACCGACCACAAAAGCCTCCAACACATATTCGGTCAGAAGCAACTGAACATGAGACAGCGACGGTGGATAGAGACGTTGAACGATTATGATTGTGAACTTTATTACCACCCAGGCAAGGCAAATGTCATAGCCGACGCCCTGAGCCGAAAGGAAAGAATGGTACCCCTTCGTGTTCGAGCTCTAAACATCACCATCCACACAAATCTCAATGGCCAAATCCGTGTAGCTCAAGAGGAGGCTCTTAAGGAGGAGAATATTGCTCAAGAGCACTTGAACATTCTCGTCTCTCGATTCGAGGTCAAGGAGACTGGAATCCGATACTTTGCCGGAAGAATCTGGGTGCCCAGTTATGGATATTTACGAAGCCTTATTCTAGATGAAGCTCACAAGTCAAGGTATTCGATTCATCCAGGAGCTGGTAAGATGTACCACAACCTTAAGGTTCAATATTGGTGGCCAAACCTCAAAAGGGATGTTACTACGTATGTTGGAAAGTGTTTAACTTGTTCCAAGATCAAAGTCGAATATTAGAAGCCGTATGGGTTACTTCAGTAACCCGAAATCCCGCAATGGAAGTGGGAAGGAATAACAAACTTCATCACGAAGCTATCGATGACGGTAGGCGGTTATGATACCATCTGGGTTATCGTCGACCGTCTTGAAAAATCTGCAAACTTCCTAGCCATGAAGGAAACTGATACGATGGACAAACTCGCACAGCTATACATAAAGGAAATTGTATCTCGTCACGGTGTACCCCTTATCGATTATTTCAGACCGAGACGCCCGTTTCGCTTCTAGATTTTGGCATTCTTTACAAGAAGCTTTGAGAACACGTTTAGACATGAGTACCGCATATCACCCGCAAACCGACGGACAAAGTGAATGCACGATTCAAACCCTGGAGGACATGTTGCGTGCTTGTGTAATTGATTTCAGAAAAGCTTGGGAAAAGCATTTTTCTCTAGCCGAATTCTCTTACAACAATAGCTATTACGCGAGCATTAAGGCCGCACATTTCGAAGCCTTATATGGCCGCATATGTCTTTCTCCTATCTGTTGGGCCGAAGTAGGTGAAAAGCAACTCACCGGACCCGAACTCGTTTATGAAACAACCGAGAAGATTGTCCAAATTCAAGCGAGGCTCAAGACGGCCCGTGATCGTCAAAAGAGCTATGCCGACCTTAAGCGTAAAGATCGCGAATTCTAAGTAGGTGACCGCGTGATGTTGAAAGTCGCACCTTGGAGAGGTGTAATCCGTTTCGGAAAGCGTGGGAAGCTAAATGTGATGACCCGGGAAATTACGACCAAATTTAAACCTGAATCTTATTTGATTTAGATACGATAAGCAAAGTCTGTAATGTTGAGTCTCAAAAACTTTTGAACTTTGTTCATATAATAATAAAAATCTTTGACTGTGTCCGACGATTCACGAACAATTGTTTACAAATAGATATGTATATATATATAAATAAATATATTTATATAATAAATGTTATTATTTGTTGTATGAAATTATTGATATAAATAAATATTAATGTTAATGTTAATATCATTATTATGAATATTATCATTTTAATATAATAATATAGATATAAAAATACGATACATTTAATTTGTCATATTATTATTACAAATATCATTGTTATCATTATTAATATCATTATTATTATAATTAGAAGTAAAATTATGATTTGAGTTATTAATAAGATTATTAATATTGTAATTTTATAATTACCATTACCATTATCATTAAAATCATTATTAATATTGTAAATAATATTATAAGAATAATACAAAGTATCATTAATAACATAACATTCTTAATATTGTTATTAATAATTGTTATTATCATTATTATTAATATTATTATTACTAATATTATTACTAAAAATAATCATTTCATTTAAAATAATTATTATCATTATCTTTAATACTTTTATCATTATCAATTATTATTTTGATATTATTATTAATATATTATATTTATTAGTTTTAAATTAATTATGAAATTGATATAATTGGGGAATCTGTTACGTATCCCTTTCAAAACTTTATCTGATTTTATCCTTGTCTGATTTTGTCAAATATCATCTGTACCTGATGCAAATTCGATTAAACAACCAGTACAAATATTGTTACAAGTCCTTTTCTTTTTTTCTTTTTTTGTAAATATCCTTTTATTTTATTCTCTTTGTTGACTAATCTTAGCTAGAAAACAATTATGAACGAATTTTATTACTGTTGTAATCATTCTCAAACTTAGATTATATATATATCCTACTCTGAAATGAATAATCAAATTAAAAAAAAACTGAAATAAGAAAAATATACAGCTCGAAAATACTCTGTATCATCATGCTTTATTCATAATCCAATTTCAAATGAAATTTCAAAATCCATCAATGTAGTGTGGTTAGGAATTCTCCATTTAATCTATCTGGAAAGTTTCAATCTTTAATTTATTGAATTGAAAGCGAATTTTTGAGTCAAACTTCAAATTCAAAAAGTCAACCCAATGTTCTTCCTCAAAATTCAGATTCGTTTTTATGTCTCAATTTAAATTGAGAGTTCAGATAGGTTACAGGGACGATTTAAAACCTTTTTCATTTAGGAATCGAAAGCTAAGAATGTCTAAATCTTAAAAATCAAAGTTGGGTCTTCATCTTCATCGTCGAGCCTGTTATTATTTGTTATTTATATTTGTTTTTTTCTTTTTATTTTCTGTTCTACTTAATCCAATCACCCACTGGAGTTAGGTTCAGTTTCAATTACAAACCCTAGATCAAACAAATGAATTAGCAGTAGGGTTTTTGCATTACTCTTGGTCGAATTTTTTTTAAGAAGGTGAAGAAGGAATGAAAACAGAAACGTTATTAAGTAAATTAAAACTCTAATATTAATCAGAAAAACTGCAACGGTTCAATGGTTGTGAGCGTCTTGAGGTTAACGAGAGGTCTCGGGTTCGAGTCACGGCAGGGACACTCTTGTTGCTGTTTTTTTTTTTTCTAAAGGTAGTCTCTTTATTTGCTTTTATTATTATTATTATTATTATTATTATTATTATTATTATTATTATTATTATTATTATTATTATTATTATTATTATTATTATTATTATTATTATTGTTATGAAGTATTAGTATTATTATGTTTGTTATCATTATTGTTATTAATTATTAATAACATCACTAGTATCTTTATAATTAAAAGTTATCATTTTCATTTTGTTATTAGTATTATCATTATATTATGATTTCGATTACGATATTGGAAATAATTAACATTAGGAAGTATTAAGATGTATATGCTTACAGTTAAGATAATTAAGATATAATTAAGAATATACAAAGGTGGTATAATTAGATTGCTAATGTAATTATAAAACCTAATGATTAAAAATTATAATGTAATTCATGATTCGAACGAAAAATTATTATTATTAACATTTTATTATCTTTAGAATTTTCATTAGATTTATTATCAATAAAGTAATTATTATTTGTATATTTATTAAAATTATAATAATTATTATTATCATTTTAATTGTTACAAGTATCAGTATTATTATTAAAATGACTATTAAATTATATAAAATCATATCTAATACATATAACCTAACTCTATCATTATATTATTAGTTATTTAAGATGTATAAAATAAGTATATTTAAGTTATCAATGGAACACAAATTTTATGAAAATGACAAATTACATCACTAATAATAGTGTATTTGTTCGATCACAATTATGTGTAATAATATATATCCAAATGATATAGGTTCGTGAATCCGAGGCCAACCTTACAATTATTCAATGTCGTCATATGTATTTTTACTACAAAATACATTAGGTGAGTTTCATTTGATCCCTTTTCACTCATTATATTTTTGGGACTGAGAATACATGTGCTGCTTTTATAAATGTTTTACGAAATAGACACAAGTAATCGAAACTACATTCTATGGTTGGATTATCAAAATCGAATATCACCCTATATAGTCTGGTAATCTAAGAATTAGGGAACAGACACCCTAATTGACGCGAACTCTAAAGATAGATCTATCGGGCCCAACAAGCCCCATCCAAAGTACCGGATGCTTTAGTACTTCGAAATTAATATCATGTCCGATGGAGGATCCCGGAATGATGGGGATATTCTTATATACAAATTGTGAATGTCGGTTACCAGGTGTTCAATCCATATGAATGATATTTTTGTCTCTATGCATGGGACGTACGTTTATGAGAAATGGAAATATGAAATCTTGTGGTCTATTAAATTTATGAAATGATTATTTATGTTAAACTAATGAACTCACCAACGTTTTTGGTTGACACTTTAAAGCATGTTTATTCTCAGGTAAGAAAGAAATCTTCCGCTGTGCATTTGCTCATTTTAGAGATATTACTTGGAGTCATTCATGACATATTTCAAAAGACGTTGCTTTCGAGTCGTTGAGTTCATCAAGATTATTATTAAGTCAATTATAGTAAGAAATATTACGAAATGGTATGCATGTTGTCAATTTTCGATGTAATGAAAGATTGTCTTTTCAAAAACGAATGCAATGTTTATAAAATGTATCATATAGAGGTCAAGTACCTCGCGATGAAATCAACTGTTGTGAATCGTTTATAATCGATATGGACTTCGTCCGGATGGATTAGGACGGGTCTTTTCAGTTGGTATCAGAGCGGTGGTCTTAGCGAACCAAGTATGCATTAGTGTGTCTAACTGATAAGTCGTTAGGATGCATTAGTGAGTCTGGACTTCGACCGTGTCTGCATGTCAAAAGTTTTGCTTATCATTTTTGTCAGAAATCATCAGCTTATCATCCTTAGAAAATTACCTACTCATTATTCTTAGTCTAGACACGTTTTACTGCATTGACTGCATGAATAGTGTATAGACAAAATTCATATCTTAGCGTATCTGTTACTGTAGACTTTATCTGGCACGT
The DNA here is from genome assembly GCF_046630445.1 of Rutidosis leptorrhynchoides. Lineage (NCBI taxonomy): Eukaryota > Viridiplantae > Streptophyta > Magnoliopsida > Asterales > Asteraceae > Rutidosis > Rutidosis leptorrhynchoides. The sequence goes on along the minus strand of NC_092338.1, from coordinate 406,653,694 downwards.
TTCCTTAATTTTCTCTGTAATTCACGGGATCTTTGGATGTATGTATAGATATTCTATATATAATTAGAATATCATTCGATATTCGAAAATCATTTCATATCAAAACCCTTTAACTGATCGTGAGAGATGGATCCTACACCTAGTTTAGATTCCATTAGTTCCGGAAGCGATTTCGAGATGTATATTGAAGCAGACTCCGAAGTCAACGAATCAGAAGTGCCACAACCATTTAGTTATTTTTCTTTCTGGAGGAGATGGGGGTGGGTCCGAGACTTACTCACTCGATGGAGAAATGAAGAAGGCGAGCCCTACCGCTAACCAAACTTACCTCTTAACATCGGAGAAAACGATGTACTCACCGGTGAACCTATGCGCAACACTGTATTCACCCTTCTTGCTAAAGTTTTTCACCTCGAAGGTCGCGTTACTGCAATCTCAGAAAATATTCAACCTCTACTTCCGAATACCAATCGAAGGGGAATATTAGAAGAAGTTAGGGAACTTCGAATTGATAATCAAGATCTATCGAATCAGATGAGTGGATGGATAGAAATGATAGAGGGTAGGATAGAAAACCTGACAAGAATGGTGCGTGATTTACAAGCTATACTTACTACACCAACATCATCACCAACCTTAGCGCCAACAACACTTGTAGCACCGACAGCAATAGTACCACCATCAGCAGCACCAGCAGCATAACCAGTACCAACAACAACAACATCATCACACGTCTCAATCTCGCAATCTATACCTCAAGCATAATAATCGTTCTACGAATCGTTTTACGAATCGATCTACATAAACTATCTTCGTCCTTCATAGTGATTATGTAATCTCTAATATTTTAGAGAATATGTACTCTAGTTCTAGCCATAAATTTGATGAGTTTAATATCACATTGACTCATTAAATCTATAATTACATCTGAAGAAAATATATATGTATATATGTTTTCATAAAGATTGTAATTTAAAATTTTTATTGTACAAACTGTTAATGGTGAAAATATTTTAACGGATACGTAATACCCGAGGAATATTTAGATTTCGCATTAATAAGTTACACTGTACATTCTTCGAATATGATTCAACAGTCATTTACTATCCTACTTGCAACCACAGCTATATGAATCCGTTCATCACAGAATAACTATTTTCATTCAAATTCAAATTTCATATTAGGATTTTGACATATTGGAATCCAACAAGTGGCATAATGAAGAAAAAATGGACACAATAAAAATTGATTAGAAACACACTAATTAACAATATGAAATTTTGTTAAGAATTCACGCTAACAAAATCCTAGCTAACTGTTCCTAGCTAACTGTTAATTCCGTATTACATTTTATTTATCGCAATTTAATTATAGCTATTTATTTTATCGCAATTTAATTCTCGCAATTTTATTTATTGTTATTTAATTTCTGTTATTTACTTTACGTACTTTATTTATCGTTATTTAATTTCTGTTATTTATTTTACGCACTTTAAATATCGGGACACGTATTTAAGGTTTTGACATATCATATCGACGCATCTATATATATTATTTGGAATCACCATAGACACTCTATATGCAGTAATGATCGAGTTCTCTATACAGGGTTGAGGTTGATTCTACAATAATATATATAGTTTGAGTTGTGATCGAGTCTGAGATGTATACGGGTCACGACACGTATTAATTAATTCGAATATTATATATTAAACTATATATATGAAATATTGGACTATCGACTGTAGATTAATAACATTAAACAATTAAAATAAATTAAAATATTGATTATAACATATGAAACTAAACAATTCTTCAAGTTGCCACTTGATTTCATCTTAAACCTTAAATGTACCTTGACGATTCCAATCTGCATTCAAACTTTCATAATTCTTGAAAACAACTCAATCGATAGGATGAATCAACCGCACTTCATTTACGGAAGGAAAGATTTGTGCATATAGTTATGCACCTAAGAAACTCTCGACAACTGAGTAAAATTTTAACACGTAGCCGCGTCGGATCCTTTGACATTTATTAGCAAAAATAACTTTGCGATCCCTTTTCAAAGTAGCAAATTTTGTCACAGCTCCAGCTAGTACATCGACCTTTCATTCGAATAAGTCTTATTATAACTTTGATATATAAGTTTACCTTTCATCATCGTTATCGGGGAACCGTTTATATTCCACCACATTAGCAGTAAACTTACCAGCAACCTCATTGGTCCTTGGCTTAAACCTCTCCGATAAATCACTATATTTATCCATTGAAACCCTATCATATACTCATCCGCATCTTGTAACGAGAACTGCCATAACAATTACCAGGAATCAGCAATCAGTACTTTGAAAACTCACAGCATATCTACATCAACAGTTATATGTATGACATTATCTCTTAGAATTATGATCTCTCATTCTGAAATTCTGAAAAGCACTCAGTCACAAATCAATACTCTGAATGTTGAAAAAGCTGAATGAAGCAACAGAAACCATAGACAACCGTAAACGACCTTAATCATCGGAAGTTTGATGATAAAGAATAGTATGTTGGAAAAGCTCAGAAAAAGTGGAACTGGAAAATGGATTGAGCTAACCACGAAAGAGACCAAGGACAAATACAAGGACCAAACCCTATATTCAAAGAATTCAGGTAATTCTGGACTCGTTGAAATCTTTAGTGAATATCTTGCTCCTTACTCTAAACCCTTGCAGATAATAGTTTCTATCATCCTCTGATCTTAGAAATTCCAATATATCATCGTATCTTTCATTATAAATATCCTCCATATTTCTGAAGATATTTTCATAAGTATTCTTATCTGAAATCATTAATCTCTTCATGATATCAGTGTTACATCATATAGAAACTGTTAGTTTCTATATTCTGTAAACTTTCGAGCTTAAAATATGAATGTTATTAAAGTAATGTTGGGAACTGATGCATGAGTTAGTATAATATAATGACACTTGATCAACGTTATTATATTACAGTAAGTCATGCTGAGTTCTAATGGGACATGATGGTTCACAGTAGATCATACCACCATCTTGTGTCATGTTACATAACTCTTTCATTCTAATTAACTTCAGAACATATCAAGAAAGTATATTCTTGATAGCTCTATTCTCAATGATTCTGGTAATTTGACGAATCAAATCGTGCTATTACGTTCTTTCTTGATTATAATATTAAATTCATTCGAAACTCCATACTTACAAATTCCAGACCATTACTCGTTTTACTAGAGATCAAGAGGAGATTAAAAAGACGAAGAGCTCCGAAACATAAAGGAAGATATAAAACTCGACAACAACACTGAAATTACAATAATTAAAAATTAAAACATCACGACAATTAAAAATTAAAAGATTACAATCAAATTACTCGTCGTCGTCAATTGTCATCTGCAAAGTAGCGTTCACCAGTCATTTCACCATCCGTGAGGTACTCTGGAGACATCGGTATTTCTCTTGATGCCTCAACTGCTGCTTCAACTGATTCATCGAGGTAACGATAACCCAACGTCTCTTCATCTTCAAGAACCGCATACAAAGAAATGCATTTACCGCGATCTTCAATGGTATCTTTTATAAAGTACCATTGATCATCGGTACACAGAAAACTTGCCCTACAATCCGCATCATAATCGTCTCTATAAAAGAACACAGACGTGAATTCACACGAAACTTTTTCCTTCAGAAAGGATAGCAAATCTTGTAAACCATCATCACGAATGTCGATATCTTCAAACGAAATACTGTCGCCCCACTCATATTCCTTCATTTGATTACGGAAAATCACCTCCGTAATGAACATCGAATGAAATAATCATTGGGGGAAGTGTTAACATTTTGTAGTTTGGGAGTGTTTGATCTTGATCTTGAGAAAGATGGAAATATAAAAAGAAATATATGTTTGAGTGTATAAAATGAAGTATGTGGTTGGTGTTTATATAGTGTAAAAGTGACCGTTGGGATAGCCGTTGGAATTTTTTTTTATTATTTTACTAACGGCTAAAAATTTGGGCAAGTTTTTGGGCGAAAGTGGACGATGCCCGTTGGGACCTCTCTCATGATAGTTTCATTCGTGCTCTTCAAATAATCGAATTATTTTATCTGTATTATTCAATAATGATAAAACTCTATTTATCACCTCATATTCGTCAGGAAAACATATTTATTGTTAGCCATGACTACCTCACTTAAATTTCGGGACGAAATTTCTTTAACGGGTAGGTACTGTGATGACCCGGGAAATTCCGACCAAATTTAAACCTGAATCTTATTTGATTTAGATACGATAAGCAAAGTCTGTAATGTTGAGTCTCAAAAACTTTTGAACTTTGTTCATATAATAATATAAATCTTTGACTGTGTCCGACGATTCACGAACAATTGTTTACAAATAGATATGTATATATATATATATATATATATATATATATATATATATATATATATATATATATATATATATATATATATATATATATATATATATATATATATATATATATATATATATATATATATATATATATATAAATAAATAAATATATTTATATAATAAATGTTATTATTTGTTGTATGAAATTATTGATATAAATAAATATTAATGTTAATGTTAATATCATTATTATGAATATTATCATTTTAATATAATAATATAGATATAAAAATACGATACATTTAATTTGTCATATTATTATTACAAATATCATTGTTATCATTATAAATATCATTATTATTATAATTAGAAGTAAAATTATGATTTGAGTTATTAATAAGATTATTAATATTGTAATTTTATAATTACCATTACCATTATCATTAAAATCATTATTAATATTGTAAATAATATTATAAGAATAATACAAAGTATCATTAATAACATAACATTCTTAATATTGTTATTAATAATTGTTATTATCATTATTATTAATATTATTATTACTAATATTATTACTAAAAATAATCATTTTATTTAAAATAATTATTATCATTATCTTTAATACTTTTATCATTATCAATTATTATTTTGATATTATTATTATTAATATATTATATTTATTAGTTTTAAATTAATTATGAAATTGATATAATTGGGGAATCTGTTACGTATCCCTTTCAAAACTTTATCTGATTTTATCCTTGTCTGATTTTGTCAAATATCATCTGTACCTGATGCAAATTCGATTAAACAACCAGTACAAATATTGTTACAAGTCCTTTTCTTGTTTTTTTTTTTTTGTAAATATCCTTTTATTTTATTCTCTTTGTTGACTAATCTTAGCTAGAAAACAATTACGAACGAATTTTATTACTGTTGTAATCATTCTCAAACTTAGATTATATATATATCCTACTCTGAAATGAATAATCAAATTAAAAAAAAACTGAAATAAGAAAAATATACAGCTCGAAAATACTCTGTATCATCATGCTTTATTCATAATCCAATTTCAAATGAAATTTCAAAATCCATAAATGTAGTGTGGTTAGGAATTCTCCATTTAATCTATCTGGAAAGTTTCAATCTTTAATTTATTGAATTGAAAGCGAATTTTTGAGTCAAACTTCAAATTCAAAAAGTCAACCCAATGTTCTTCCTCAAAATTCAGATTCGTTTTTATGTCTCAATTTAAATTGAGAGTTCAGATAGGTTACAGGGACGATTTAAAACCTTTTTCATTTAGGAATCGAAAGCTAAGAATGTCTAAATCTTAAAAATCAAAGTTGGGTCTTCATCTTCATCGTCGAGCCTGTTATTATTTGTTATTTATATTTTTTTTTCTTTTTCTTTTCTGTTCTACTTAATCCAATCACCCACTGGAGTTAGGTTCAGTTTCAATTACAAACCCTAGATCAAACAAATAAATTAGTAGTAGGGTTTTTGAATTACTCCTGGTCGAATTTTTTTTAAGAAGGTGAAGAAGGAATGAAAACAGAAACGTTATTAAGTAAATTAAAACTCTAATATTAATCAGAAAAACTGCAACGGTTCAATGGTTGTGAGCGTCTTGAGGTTAACGAGAGGTCTCGGGTTCGAGTCTCGGTAGGGACACTCTTGTTGCTGTTTTTTTTCTAAAGGTAGTCTCTTTATTTGCTTTTATTATTATTATTATTATTATTATTATTATTATTATTATTATTATTATTATTATTATTATTATTATTATTATTATTATTGTTATGAAGTATTAGTATTATTATGTTTGTTATCATTATTGTTATTAATTATTAATAACATCACTAGTATCTTTATAATTAAAAGTTATCATTTTCATTTTGTTATTAGTATTATCATTATATTATGATTTCGATTACGATATTGGAAATAATTAACATTAGGAAGTATTAAGATGTATATGCTTACGGTTAAGATAATTAAGATATAATTAAGAATATACAAAGGTGGTATAATTAGATTGCTAATGTAATTATAAAACCTAATGATTAAAAATTATAATGTAATTCATGATTCGAACGAAAAATTATTATTATTAACATTTTATTATCTTTAGAATTTTCATTAGATTTATTATCAATAAAGTAATTATTATTTGTATATTTATTAAAATTATAATAATTATTATTATCATTTTAATTGTTACAAGTATCAGTATTATTATTAAAATGACTATTAAATTATATAAAATCATATCTAATACATATAACCTAACTCTATCATTATATTATTAGTTATTTAAGATGTATAAAATAAGTATATTTAAGTTATCAATGGAACACAAATTTTATGAAAATGACAAATTACATCACTAATAATAGTATAATTGTTCGATCACAATTATGTGTAATAATATATATCCAAATGATATAGATTCGTGAATCCGAGGCCAACCTTACAATTATTCAATGTCGTCATATGTATTTTTACTACAAAATACATTAGGTGAGTTTCATTTGATCCCTTTTCACTCATTATATTTTTGGGACTGAGAATACATGTGCTGCTTTTATAAATGTTTTACGAAATAGACACAAGTAATCGAAACTACATTCTATGGTTGGATTATCAAAATCGAATATCACCCTATATAGTCTGGTAATCTAAGAATTAGGGAACAGACACCCTAATTGACGCGAACTCTAAAGATAGATCTATCGGGCCCAACAAGCCCCATCCAAAGTACCGGATGCTTTAGTACTTCGAAATTAATATCATGTTCGATGGAGGATCCCAGAATGATGGGGATATTCTTATATACAAATTGTGAATGTCGGTTACCAGGTGTTCAATCCATATGAATGATATTTTTGTCTCTATGCATGGGACGTACGTTTATGAGAAATGGAAATATGAAATCTTGTGGTCTATTAAATTTATGAAATGATTATTTATGTTAAACTAATGAACTCACCAACCTTTTTGGTTGACACTTTAAAGCATGTTTATTCTCAGGTAAGAAAGAAATCTTCCGCTGTGCATTTGCTCATTTTAGAGATATTACTTGGAGTCATTCATGACATATTTCAAAAGACGTTGCATTCGAGTCGTTGAGTTTATCAAGATTATTATTAAGTCAATTATAGTAAGAAATATTACGAAATGGTATGCATGTTGTCAATTTTCGATGTAATGAAAGATTGTCTTTTCAAAAACGAATGCAATGTTTGTAAAATGTATCATATAGAGGTCAAGTACCTCGCGATGAAATCAACTGTTGTGAATCGTTTATAATCGATATGGACTTCGTCCGGATGGATTAGGACGGGTCTTTTCACTAAATCCGTGATATATTGGTCCTTTTGAAGTCTTGAAGCGTGTTGGACCCGTTGCTTACCATTTGGATCTTCCGACTCAGTTGAGCGCAGTTCATCCCACTTTCCACGTGTCGAATCTGAAGAAATATCTTACTGAACCAGAACTTGTCATACCTCTTGAGGAGCTTACGATTGATGACAAACTCCACTTCGTAAAAGAACCTATTGAAATTATGGACCGTGAGGTTAAAACCTTGAAATGCAACAAGATTCCGATTGTCCGAGTCCGTTGGAATGCTAAACGAGGACCCGAGTTCACTTGGGAGCGAGAGGATAATATGAAGCAGAAATATCCTCACCTCTTCACAACTCTACCGTCTACCTCAGCTTAAATTTCGGGACGAAATTTTCATTAACAGGTAGGTAATGTAACGACCCGACTTTTTCGACTTACTTTTGTGCTTGTTACTTTCACGAAACTGCGTATTTGTGCGTACTGTGTTGGTTTATATTCTGGGATCTTATTTCATGTTAATTACTTTCGTTAATACCATACAACGTGCCATTAAGTACTTTGTTACTTAACTTGATCCCCGAATGCTTATATGACCGTTAGTGTCACTTGACGTTTAGAACGAGCTATATGTTTTGGTACACGTTTAACTTTTGTCGTAATTGGAATATTACGACTACGTAATACTAATTGTTATTTCCTAATAACAATTACTTGGGTTTTTGGTTGCTTAATTAGCTTAGTAATTTACTTATGCTCACTAGTTAGTCTTGTTGGACTTTCTACCTTGTTGGACTTTAGCCCACCCTACTCTAGCTAATGGACCATTTAATTAGCCCAATTTTAAATGGATTATGACACATTAAGATGTAGGACGAAAACCCATTTATAAGAGCCAACATACTAGTATTTTTGTTAATCATTATCACAAATGTTGCATGGGATCGTAACAATAAGCACCACCTTTAGACCACCACTAACCAAAAATCAAAAAGGTGTCCCCCTTGTCCCCCCAAAACCCACGGCCACCACCCCTCACCACCACTATAAATACCAAGCTATACTCATCCATTTTACACTTGATCTCATTCTCATTTTACACACACTTACTCTCTAATATTCTCTCTAGTCTTTCTCACTCTAAAAATTGTAAGTTTTAATTTTCTTCTTCTTCTCAAAATCACGACATCATCATCATCTTTATAAGATCAAGCTTGTTAGCTTTTTGATCTTGTTATATCTTGAAGATTCAAACTTTGATTTGAATCCTTCAAGAACATGAAAGATTTAAGCTTTCTAGCTTTGAATCTTCATTACTTTGTTGGATCTAAGTTTTCTAGCTTATGTTCCCTTTATTTTGTTAAAAAGATCAAAACTTGTGTTTATGGTCTTCATGTAACTTGTAGATCTAGCGTTTTGCTTTAAGGATCTTCAAGAACATTAAAGATTCAAGCTTTCTAGCTTAGGGTTTCATTATTTTGTTAAAGATCTTAGCTTTCCAGCTTATGGTCTCATTAATCTTGTAAAGATCCAAGCTTTCTAGCTTAGGGTTTCTTAATACTTGAAGATCTAAGCTATTATTGTAGATATCACTTACTTAGAACCTTTTTATGATTGTTATGGTGATAAAAATCAAGTCTTCATCATCTCATATGATGAAGATGCATAAACTTGTGTCAAAAGGATAAAGGTTGAAGCTTTATTGTGTTTATGCAATAAAGAGACAACCTTGATGTTCAATACTTGTAGAATGTTAGTATTTACTCTTAGTTGTGTGTTTATGGCTGAAACTTGTTCAAAGTGATGCTAAAACATCAAAGAGTTGTACACTTTAAGCTTACACGCATCAAGGATGAGAACCGTGATGAGCATCAAGCACCAAGAAACCCACCGGAGCACTTGTTTACTGTTTTTCGGGGCCTGATCAGACACCTGGGACTTCTGGAAAATTGATTTTCAGATAGTTCGTTTCGAGTAGATGACTTTTCGTTTAGTACTCTCCTAAATCCGATATACGGTTTAGGATTTATAGCCTTCCGAAAATCACTATTTTTTTATAACGATGTGCTGAAAATTCTGACCTACTCGCGCTTGAACTGTCGCCACGGTCAAACGACATCGATTTAGGATCTGAAAATTGGATATCAGTTAGAGGACTCACATATGGAGCCTTGGCCACTGACCACGTGTCTTTTCGGTCTGTATAGAGGTCGTAGCAGCTGTCCGAAGTCAGCCTTTTGTTTCGATCTCTATTCTGGTTGAAAACTTACTTTAGCTTTTACAAATGATGATGATGATGATGATACTTAAGACTTAATTTATTCACTTTTAAACTTTTGGGGACAATATACTGACTTAGTGACCTTTGACTTAGGTTGACGACCTTTCGGACCGACTTACTACTTGCATACTTTTCATATCAACTATTACTGCTTATTCACTGTGAGTTATAGCTTCCCTTTTTACTTTAACTATTTTTGGGACTGAGAATACATGCGTTTTTATGTTTTATATACTAGACATGAGTACTTAAACTTTATATATGTGTGGGTGACATAACGGCACAAAGATTCCCCTTAGCTCGGTAATGTTTAGTCATTGGTTTATGAACCGGTGAACGCGAATCTTAGATATGGATCCATAGGGTTTGACATCCCCACTCGGGCTAGTCGCGCTAGCATTCAATGGGTGTTTAATACTTCGTAAATAGACGCACTCGCCAAGTGTACTTTTAGGGGGTAATATTACGTTAAGTTAGTTACCGGGTGCCCACGAATAAGCATATACTTTTCATACTGTTTGAATACGAAATCTCGTGGTCTATATTACATTACTGATTACAAACAAACTATAGCTCACCAACATTCGTGTTGACCTTTTAAGCGTGTATTTCTCAGGTGCTTAGATGTTGTTGCTTCCGCTGTTAGACTTGCTGTCTTGGTGTTATAGACTTGCTGTTACAGACTCGCTGTGTTAGACTTCCGCTGCATTACTTTGAGATGTCTCAATCATGGAACTTTTATTTTGCATTCGCAACTTATGTTATTTTGAATAATGGCTTTGTAACGACCTTTGTGTCAAATTATCTTTTGTAAAACATTTGAAGTTATCTTTTCATGAATGCAAAACTGGATTTTAAACAGCATATAGTGTTTGACCTGGTAATGATCCTGTTGTTGATGATCCGTACACGATGATTTTGTACGGGGCGTCACAGATAGAAACCTAATAGATACCTGAACAGTTGATATGACTTAATCCTATGACAACAATCAAACAAGAACATGCAATAGGTTTGGGTCACATAGTTAAGGCACTAACTAGATCTTAATAGATCCTAAGAGGTTTCTTTGGAACAATCACTAAGTATACTAGGTCATTCATGTCTCAATTCCTAGGTTTCGTGTCCTAAAAGTGCATTAGATGCCTCTCGGGAACTCCGACCATACCGAGTTCATAGAATCTTCAGATACAGTATAACCAGAGGTCTTAATCCTATGAATTAGGTAAGTTCATATAGGTGGATAAGTCCTGATTACAACCTAGGTAAGTTCATATAGGTCTTAATCCTTAAGATGCTAGCACACAAATCTATTGGGGTCACAGATTCAGTATAACAATAGTAATCGTACTAATTTAACATAACTACGCTAACCCAAACTTCTATCATGGCAACATACAGATTAATTAAGCTAATACGTCAATATCAAAATGCATCTTTAAATATAAATGATAACAATACATGTTTAACTAATAAGACAAGTGTTTCGGATAAAAATCTTAAAAGGTAGAAGAAATCTGCCCGAGATCGCAGTGACTCGCCGGGATATCCTCCGGATAATAAAAGCTAAGCTAGTTACTACTCAACACTAACTAAAATATTTAAAATCTAAATTGAAGTACAAATTGAGTGTGTGTAAAAATGAATGCAAATGGCCCTTTAAATAGGCACAAATTTGGCTGGGGCCGGCTGGCAGTCCGTTTGGCAAGCCGGCTGGCAAGCCGTTTTTTAAGGCCGGTGGCAGAGGCAAGCCGTTTTCACAGTTTGGTGGCAGGGCAAGCCGTTTGTGATGTGGGCAGGCTGGCTAATAGGCCGTTTACTTCCCTAGTCTTGTTGTTTTGCTTGGATCGTTTGGTTTGTTTTCGGGATCGTAACCTGGTTTCCGGGGTCGTAACTTGTCTTTTGCCGTTTTCGCTCTAGAATCTTCGTTTTAGCTTCGATTTACTTGATTCTTTTTGCATCGCCTTTGTAATTACTTAATCTTCAGAATTAATCGACAAAATGATTATCTTAGCGACAAATTTTGGAACTTTATTGATTTAGGGATTAATAACAGGGGTAAAAACGTGACTTTTTGGCCGATATCAGCTTGGATAATTTTTATTTATGACATCATCGTTATAGATATTTATTACATACTATAAAAGATTATAAAAGTCTCATTACATCGACACTTCTGATTCGGTACTATTTCTAGAATCGAAAGAGACCAGATTTGTAACATCCTGAGATCGGGCCTAGGTGGAAATGACCAAATTGAAATGTCCCGTTCATATCGATTATAAACGTTCCATATTAATTGATTTCGTTGTGAGGTTTTGACCTCTATATGAGACGTTTTTCAAAGACTGCATTCGATTTTTAAAACAAACCATAACCTTTAAAATATTACGACGATTATCAAATAATGATAATCTAAAATATAGCGTTTTCACACGACCATTACATAATGGTTTACAATAATATTACACAACAATATATGTCTTCGAATGCAGTTTTTAAACAATATAATACAAGCATGCTGACTCCAACTCTTGTCCATAAATTAGCATGCAACAGCGAAAGCTCTTAATAATCACCTGAGAATAAAAATACTTTAAACGTCAACAAAAATGTTAGTGAGTTATAGGTTTAACCTATATATCAAATTGTAATAATAGACTACAAGATTTCATCTTTCAATAACATGCAATCTGCATAAAAATCATTCATATGGTTGAACACCTGATAACCGACATTAACAAAATGCATCTAGAATATCCCCATATATAAATATCGAAGTACTAAAGCAGTTCAAATTCTCTGACTGGGGCATGTCAAAGCCCATAGATCTATCTTTAGGATTCGCGTTAATTAGTGGCAATTATAATAAACACCAATTCTTAGGCTACCAAGTTCAACAAGGGCGATATCCGGTATAACGATTCAATATAGAATGTAGTTTCAATACTTGTGTCTATTTTGTAAATCATTTTCAAAACTGCATGTATTCTCATCCCAAAAATATTAGATAGTAAAAATGGGACTATAACTCACTTTCACATATTTTTCCTTCGTCGGGAAATAAGACTTGGCCACTGGTCGATTCACGAACCTATAACAATTATGTATATATGATGTTTCGCGAGGTGTATATAAAATACTATTAATTTTAGCAGGAAAATACTATTAAATACGATACAATTTTACACAAGATATTTATTTATTTAGAGAATGGATATACTTAAACCTTGCTACAACACTTATAGGCAGTGTACCTAATCGTACAGTAGTGTAGTTTTTTAGTAAGTCCAGTTCGTTCCACAGGGAATCTTTTTAAACAAAGCTTAACGCTATATTAGTTTACTTTTATAAAAATACAATTATATATATAAGTAATATTATTATTATAAAGGGGGGGGTTTTACCGTTTAATGACCGGTTTGTCGATTTTAAAACTTTAGTCGCAGTTAAAACCAAATGTAAAATAATAAATAAATACAAGACTTAATTTAAAGCGTAAAGTAAATAACGATAATGAAATTGCGATTAATAAAAATGCGATAAAATAAACTTGCGATAATTAAAAAGTACGATAATTAAAAGTGCAATTAAATACAATAACAATAAAAATGCGATAATTAGAAGTGCAATTAAATATAAAATAAAGGAAATTAAATATGAAATAAAAGAATTATGCTTATTTAAACTTCCGTAATCATGATGTTTGACGTGTTGGTTTTAGTTTTATGCCCATGGGTTAATTGTCTTTTGTCCTGGATTATTTAATATGTCCGTCTGGTTTTTGTCCATAACAGTCCATCAGTCATAAATATAAAGTGCGAGTATCCTCGTCAAATTATCCTTATACCCGAAGTTAAATATTCCAACTAATTGGGGACTTAAACTGTAACAAGATTTTAATACTTTGTTTAATAATTACACCAGGATGTCGACTGAGTGTAACCCAAGGTTTTAATATTTTGTTATCAATTATTCCAAGTGTCCTTGTACATAATTTCACCCCTGTTTTAATTATTCTAGAGGCTATTAATCCATTCCCATGTCCAGTTAAATGAACGATTATTCGTACATATAAATACCCCGCCCATCGTGTCCGATCGAGTATATATGGTAATTTATAGGGATGCCCAATTGTAAATCTTTATATTAACATTAACAAACTATCATTTAGTTAAACAAATATAAAGCCCATTAATAGACCATAGTCTAATTTCCACAAATGTCGTTCTTTTGTCCAAACCCCAATTATGGTACAAAGCCCAATTACCCAATTTTATTAATTAGCCCAACATCATGATTACTTCGTTTTAAATAAGCATAATAATAACTTAGCTACGAGACATTAAATTAAAAAGGTTGAACATAACTTACAATGATTAAAAATAGCGTAGCGTTACACGGACAGAATTTCGACTTACACCCTTACAACATTCGCTAACATACCCTTATTATTAGGATTAAAATTAAAATTAAAATTAAAATTAAAATTAAAATATAAATATAAATATATACGATATAGATAGAGAGATGGATATATATGTTATGAAAAATGATCAGAATTCAGTTGGCTTTATAGGGAGTTTCAGACTTTGGGGCTCCGCGACTCGCGGCATTTTTTGCCTTCAAACTCCGCGAGTCGCGGAGTTTGTAAATACAGCTCACACAAGTTTGGAGCCTTTCTTGCCGACGGTTTATAATATATTATATAATATATAAATAATTATAAGAATTATTTAAATATTATATTATATTTATGTGCATAGTTGACTTGTAATTTTTAGTCCGTTGCGTCGAGCGTTGAGAGTTTACTCATGTCCCAGTTCCGGATTTTCGAACGTCCTTGCGTACAATTTAATATCTTGTACTTTGCGTTTTGAATCTTGTACTCTTGTAATTTCGAGACGTTTCTTATCAATAATTAGAACCTCTTTGATTGTCTTTTGTACTTTTGAGCTTTTTGGTCGTTTGCGTCTTCAATTCGTCGAATCTGTCTTTTGTCTTCACCTTTTATTATTTAAACGAATATCACTTGTAAATAGAACAATTGCAACTAAAAGCTTGTCTTTCTTGAGAAATAATGCTATGAAATATATGTTCGTTTTTAGCATTATCAAATATTCCCACACTTAAGCGTTACTTGTCCTCAAGCAATATCATCTTTAAATACTAGAATCACTTCTTTATTCTTCACACTTTGTACATCAGTGATTTCTTTACGGCGGTATAAACAATGGTAGTAACGATATGGTTTACAGTCCCACATGACTATAAAAATTTAGATCCATTAAGGAAATTGGATCTTTATGAAAACATTTGATCTTTTGAAAATTAAATCTAGTTTTTACCCTAGATAAGTTTTCCGGAATAACCCTTCACTGGTGTTTGCAAATTCTTTTTTTTTTTTTTTTTTTGTGGGTTTGGTGGGTTTCAGATTTGAAAATTTTAGCTCAAAACTTGCGGTTTTGTGTCACCCACTTGCTAACCTTGTATTAGGAAAGCAACACGTCCAGTTTACTTGTCCCGTATATTACCTTTCGGCAAACTACCGTCCGGTTGTAAAGGAAAGCGTTGAACAAGCAACTGTTAAGGCAATGTCCCCTGACATGCTTTTAATTATGGTCTATAACGTGTCGGACGCAATTACTATCCTTGGTAGGAGCAATAGTAACGCTCATCCTTATAATTTTTCGGTCTGGCACAAGGTCCTGTCTTTGACCATGCTATGCAACCACCGTTCTTACGATTGACACCCGATTTAGTTCAGGTGACCTAATGAATTTCAGGTGAATTCCTAGGATTTTACGTTCAATGGTAATGAACGCATTGAAAATAGGGTTTTCAGAAAACAAATCGGTTTGTAATTTTTATCAAAATATTTTCTCGTTCAAGCTCGAGTTTAGATATCATTGAATTCCATGAGTTTATAATTCTCAATCTTTAAGGTCAATCTCAAGGATTGAGTAATATCAGGCTTAAAAGCTGATTTTTGATCTTTTAAGGAGATTATCCTTTCTGGGGATCTGATTCATTAGTATTATCCAGCTAATTTGCATGGTGCCCCCCCATTTTACGAGATAAATCCTTCTCATGGTTAGGATAAATCTGACCACTTGGCGACCCTGTTTAATGCTGAGGTCCGTGGATTTCCTGCTGATTTTAGTGATGACTTTTCTAGATTTTTCGTCAACCTACAGCTGGTCTGGACGACAACTTCTTGACCTAAATCAAGAAGCGCGTTTCTTTTTCGGAAGACTTTACTTCCTTTTAATGATGGAATTGATTCATTGTGTAGATCCATCTTTTCTTTTCTTTCATCGGGTAAAACAGTTTAGTTTAGTCCAAAGCAAAAGTATTTTCAGTTATTTGTTACAGATATATGTGACATATGTTTAAGATAACTTGGTAAATTTTCCCACACTTGGCTTTTATTTTCCTTTTTATCGTCCTCTATTCCATTTTAAATGAATTTTGGTTTGTTTCTCAATTTATGTCCTTTCCGAGGTTACAATAATTTCGGTGTTAAAGCCTAGTTTTATCGTTCATAAATATGTATAAACATGATTTTGAGTTCATTTAATTGAAAATTTTGTAAAATTTTACTAGAATTGGGTAGTCAGTATATAAGACTAGGGCTGTTCTTTATTATCAGAGAGCACTAGATTCTAATACAACTACTGCTTTACTAGTATTTTTAATGGTAGCCAAGTGTTTAAGATAAAAATTATAAAATCCGAAAGAATTTAACCCCTTCCCACACTTAAGATCTTGCAATGCCCTCATTTGCAAGAAATCAGTAACAATTTAAATTATTGAGGATGATTTGTGTGAAAATGATTAAATTTTACCAAAGTTTCCAAATATATTGGCGTTTGTTTGCTGAATGATAAATGGTGCACATCATTTGTTCATTCCGTCTTGTTGTTATTTCACATATATTTTGCATCTTGTCGTCAAAATTAGTTGCTTTTGCTGAACTTAATGCCAGTCTTTGAAAATGCGTTGTTTTACCCTGTCGTGTACATAAGATAAACTGCAAACATATATACATATTTTTGAAGTTTGGTATATTACCCCACATTCAAAAATTATTAAAATCTAAGAATAAAAGTTAGAAAATTATAAAAACTATTACAATATTAACATAAGTATTAAACGTATCAATATTACAAATTACAAAATAAATAAAACTAAGTAGACTAGGGATGATACTGGTACCAATAGGGGTTCCATGCATAACCATAGGTGCTATAAAATGCTTCGGCAGGGTTATACGTAGGATACGGTGGTTGCATCTCTATAGACCAGGGAGGGAATATGGGTTTTGGCGTAGGAATATAGTTTCTACCTATATGTTGGCAATGAGCTATGATTTGGTTTTGATGAACTTGCCAATCTTCAAATGCTCTCTGTGTAGCATTTTCGTACTCCTGTGAAGCTATAAACCTTTGCATTTCTTGCATTTCATTTCCCCCTCCTACATTACCTTGCTGTTGGTTTCTCTCAACCTGTGGATGTCTACCATGGTATTGTACTGCGGCGTTATTTCGCCTCTTCAAAACTTTCGCACCATGGTATACATTTAAACCTATTGTATCGCGGGGTTCTGGTTCTTCGACTAATAATCCCCCCCGACTTATATCCACACCGAGATATTCAGCAATCAAAGTAATAAAAATACCACCTCCTATTATGCTATGCGGTCTCATCCCCCTAACCATAGCTGATAAATAATAACCCATACAATAAGGTATACTTACAGTGCTTTGTGGGTCTCGAATACACATATGGTAAAACAAATCCTGTTCATTTACCTTTTCCTTGTTCTTACCTCTTTGTGTAATCGAATTAGCTAAAAACCTATGAATCCCTCTTAATTCAGCTCTATCTATATCCAAATAAGAGTAATTCCCCCCTTTGAATCGGTGATGGCTTGTCATTTGACTCCATACACCATGTGTATCAAAATTTTCATCTATTTTTCTACCATTTAGTATCAACCCTCTACAATCGGCAGATGCTAACTCCTCAGGCGTATATATACGTAAAGCCTGAGCCATGTCTAGTAAAGACATGTGGCGCATCGAACCTCCTAACAAAAATCTAATAAAAGATCGATCGGTTAAACTAGCTACCCGATCATTTAATTCTATACTACACAACAATTCTTCACACCATACTTTATATACAGGTCTACGCATGGTGAATAAACGTACCCAGTCATTAAAAGTAGAATTACCATATCTCTGTGCAAGTAATTCCCTAATTGGCCCGGCCAATTCTACAGCTTCTAATGGTCCCCATTCTATGACCCTAGGTACCTCAACAACTTTAGAATGAAGAGTATGCAAACCC
This sequence comes from Rutidosis leptorrhynchoides, assembly GCF_046630445.1. NCBI lineage: Eukaryota > Viridiplantae > Streptophyta > Magnoliopsida > Asterales > Asteraceae > Rutidosis > Rutidosis leptorrhynchoides. The sequence continues at coordinate 406,635,315 of NC_092338.1, read as the reverse complement.
CTTTGGTATTTTGGATAATCTATCCAAAGTCTGTCAAATCTCAGGTTCGGGTGCAAATCTTCCAAGTGCATATCAGAAAATGTCATGACTGGATGAGGTATATCTTGCTTGTAGTAGTTATCCACCTCCTGTTGTTCCGCATTCTCAGCAGGAGTATTGCGAGCTTGGGATGAAGATTCACCCCTTTCAGTCTGCAAAATACATCAAACACAATTTTTGTGCATCCAAATATGCATTAGTGTCAGCAAAATCATCAATCAAAATAATTACAATGACATGATCAATTTATATCAAACTTAAGCTCATTTTCACATTTTTATCAAATCTACACTTTTTCAAATAAGCATATACGAAAATGTTCGCCAAGTTCGTAAGCATTCAACTCAAATAACATGTCAAAATAATCATTACTAACAATTAAACAAGTTTCAAATGACATTATCTCTCAAAAATCAAGTTCATGAATTTTAGACTTGAAAAAGTCCACTTTAATTCTCAAAATCATGTTTAGGCTCAAGGTTTGGATCATTTAACTACCTAAACATGTTACACTACTTAATTTAGTAACAATTCATGACAAAAATCGGCCATAACCTGTTTATATCAAAAAGCCCCAAATTTGCTCAAGAACACAAACCCTAGATTACTCAAAATTTGAAGTTTAAGGCTTCTAATCATGTTAAATAGCATCAATCTAGGTTATACAAGCATAATACATAAACAATTTAAGCATAATTACACTAAAAAGCATCAAAATCAAATTGGGGAAAAAATTGCTCAAGAACACTAATTTTCGGATTAAATGGTGTTTAGGTGCAGAAATTTACCATTTTTCTTGAGTAATTCCTTGATAGCATCCTTCTCAACATGATTTTAGTAAAAGATTTGATGATTAACGGTTAAAAATTGTGATTTTGGGGGTGTTTTTTCGAGTTTTTTCGGCAGTATTTCGCTGTATTTTCTGTTTTTGTGGTGTGGACTGATCAGTTCTTGCGTTTTTATTTTTTTCTGAGTTTTGGTCCTCCCGCGAGTCGCGGAGTTTTTTTTTTTTTTTTTTTAACATCTTATACTAATTAAAACAATTAAGTAATTAATTTTAAGATTTTGTTTCCCTTGTTATTTAGGACGAGGTCGTTTCGGATCGATGTCCTAGTCCGTCCTTCGACAAAATTTTAAAATTTGTCTTTTTGTAGCGATTGTTTTAAAAGCTAAGATTTTTGGGTTTTTTTAATGTTTTTGGCATACTTTAATTCAATAAGATTAAAAATAATGATAATAAAAGTTCTCGTCCCTCCCTCGGGTAAAGCAATTTCGGTTCAACGACCTAGTCTTCAACTTACGACGAATTTTAAAAATCATATTTTTAACTTAATGAGATAAAGTAAATTTTTGTTTTTAAATTCACACAATTTAAATATAAAATTCAAAATTAATATTAAAAATTCACACCAAACTTTAAAATTTGAAATGCATAAAATTAAAAATTCATATTTTAAAAATTAAAAATTCACACCAAACTTAATTTAAAAATTCATATTATAAATTCACACCAAACTTATATTAATTTTTCAAATATTTACAATTTTAAATATATTGTTTTTACAAAGTTTACAATATTAATTTAAGATTTAAATATTAATTTAAAAACATGATAAAAATCAAAGTAAAAATCTTTTTGGCTTTTTATCCCACTTTAATCAATCAAATATTATCAAAAATATGCGCCCCTCTTTTCGGTAAAATAATTTCGGTTCCAAGACCTAATTTAACTCATGACGAATTTTTGAAATATTTTGGGTTGATTGATTAAAGATATTTATACCTTAAGAATAAACGTTAAATTTCGCAGTGATGTAATAAATTTTTGAATGATATTAATAATTTCGGTTGCCAAACCTAATTTTATTCAATACCAATTTAATACTTTATAGCGAACAAATTAGCGTTTGTTATCAAAAGGTTAAAAATAAAAATAAAGACTGTACAGACTTACCTGTGAGATAGTATTTTTAGTTATATGATCTATCCCATTCATAAGATAGTCGGTTTAATTGGTTTTCCATAGCTACATAGGTGTAACCTCGAGCATTCAGTGTCTTTTCTTCTAAACATATGAACGGTCCGTCTCTGCATAAAGTAACAAATTCGGTATTTGAATAGGTTTGATTATTTGAACATTTACCTCCATGTGACCATTTTCCGCATTTGTGACATCTTTCTAGGTGTCGTGCTCTTCTTTTTGCTGCGGATTTTGATTTTCCTTTACCAAATTGTAACTTATTATCTTCGCATCTGGATTCTTTTCTAACTCCGTCCATTCTTTCTCTGATTACTGATACTATTTCACTCGGAAGTGTGTCATTATTACGTTTAGTGATCAAAGCGTGTAGCATTAGACCATGGTTTAGTTCACAGGCAGTCTTCATTTGCTAAAAAAATAAAAATTCAGAATGGGGGGAGAAGACTAGTTCTTTAGGGTCTGCTAGGGAAAGACCATTCGGGTTCCATTTTCGAGAACTACACGAAAACAGACAATCTAACTCTAACAGAAATACATATTATCCTTTAAAGACTTGATTCTCCCCACACTTTGTTAGCTGTGGTGTCGAAATTGTGATTAACTTCGTTGTCGACTTCCATCGGACTATCTATGTAGTGTTTAACTCTGTGACCATTAACTTTAAATTCAATTCCATTTGAATTTATTAATTCTATCGTTCCGTATGGAAAAACGCTTTTAACTATGAATGGTCCAGACCATCTTGATTTCAATTTTTCAGGAAATAGCTTGAATCGTGAATTGAAAAGAAGAACTCTGTCTCCTTCTTTAAATTCTTTTGAACTTCTGATTCTTTTATCATGCCATTTCTTCGTTCTTTCTTTATAGATTAACGAATTATCGTATGCTTCATGTCTTAATTCTTCTAATTCATTTAGTTGACTTAATCGTAGACGTCCGGCTTCATGTAAATCAAGATTACATGTCTTCAAAGCCCAAAATGCTTTGTGTTCAATTTCTACTGGAAGATGACATGCTTTTCCATAAACAAGTCTAAAAGGTGTGGTTCCAATTGGAGTTTTGTAGGCTGTTCTAAAAGCCCGGAGTGCATCCTCCAATTTAATGGACCATTCCTTCGGATTTGATCCTACGGTTTTCTCTAGAATACGTTTTAAAGCTCGGTTGGTATTTTCAACTTGTCCACTTGTTTGTGGATGATATGCGGTGAAGATTTTATGAGTTACTCCATATCTTTTAAGAACTTTCTCAAGTTGATTATTACAGAAATGAGTACCCCGATCACTTATTAAAGCTTTCGGTGTTCCAAACCTTGAAAAAATACGTTTTAAAAAGTTGACTACAACTCGTGCATCGTTAGTTGGGAGAGCTTGTGCTTCCGCCCATTTAGATACATAATCAATTGCTACGAGTATATATAGATTATTATGAGATTTTGGAAATGGACCCATAAAGTCAATACCCCAAATGTCAAATACTTCACATACTTGGATGACATTTTGTGGCATTTCATCACGTTGACTTATTTTTCCGGCCCTTTGACAAGCATCACAGGATTTGCAAAGAAGGTGTGCGTCTTTGTAAATTGTAGGCCAATAGAATCCGGCATCATAAACTTTTCTTGCTGTTAGTTGAGGCCCATAATGCCCTCCTGTTGGTCATGTGTGACAATGGTTTAATATTTTACTAGCTTCATCTCCAAATACACATCGGCGTATTATTCCATCGGGACAACTTTTAAACAGATGTGGATCTTCCCAAAAATAGTGTTTTATATCACTGAAGAATTTCTTTCGTCTTTGGTATGACAATCCTTTTTCAAGGAATCCACAAACTAAGTAGTTTGCATAGTCTGCAAACCATGGAATTTCTTTATAATCTATCTTCAATAGATATTCATCAGGAAAGTTGTCTTGTATGGCCGATTCATTTAGAACTTCTAATTCGGGATTTTCAAGACGAGAAAGATGATCAGCGGCAAGATTTTCTGCTCCTCTTTTATCTCGGATTTCAATATCAAACTCTTGTAAGAGCAAGATCCAACGGATTAATCTTGGTTTAGCATCTTGTTTTGAAAATAGGTATCTAAGAGCAGAATGGTCGGTATAGACCACCGTTTTTGCTAGAACGAGATATGATCGAAATTTGTCAAAAGCAAAGACAATAGCAATGAGTTCTTTTTCAGTAGTTGTATAGTTCGTTTGTGCTCCTTGTAACGTCTTACTAGCATAATATATAGGTTGAAATCGTTTTTCAATCCTTTGTCCTAAAACGGCTCCCATTGCAAAATCACTTGCATCGCACATTAGTTCAAATGGTAGATTCCAATTTGGTGTTATCATGATCGGTGCATTAGTGAGTTTCTCTTTAAGAATATTAAAAGATTTGATACACTCATCTGAAAAGATGAATGGAGCATCCTTTTCTAGGAGTTTATTCATAGGAGTGGCAATTTTAGAAAATTCTTTTATGAAACGTCGGTAAAAACTGGCATGCCCTAGAAAACTCCTAACTCCTCTAACATTGGTGGGATGTGGAAGTTTAGCAATTACATCTACTTTAGCTCTATCCACTTTAATTCCTTCTTTTGAAATTTTATGACCAAGAACGATGCCTTCTTTAACCATGAAATGGCATTTCTCCCAATTAAGTACTAGATTTGATTGTTCGCATCTAATAAGCATTCGTTTCAGATTAACTAGACATGATTCAAATGTATCACCGAAGACTGAAAAGTCATCCATGAAAACTTCCATGCATTATTCTATCATGTCGTGAAAAATCGCCATCATACACCTTTGAAAGGTTGCAGGGGCGTTGCAAAGTCCAAATGGCATGCGTTTGTAAGCAAAAGTACCATAAGGGCACGTGAACGTGGTTTTCTCTTGGTCCTCGGGTGCTATTGGAATTTGAAAATATCCGGAAAATCCATCTAGAAAACAATAGTAACTATTTCCGGCTAATCTTTCCAACATTTGATCTATGAAAGGTAAGGGAAAGTGATCTTTTCTGGTGGCGTCATTTAATTTTCTCTAATCAATACACACACGCCATCCTGTTACAGTCCTAGTAGGAATAAGCTCATTTTGCTCATTTGTAATGACAGTCATGCCACCCTTCTTAGGCACGCATTGAACTGGGCTTACCCATGGACTATCAGAAATTGGATAAATTAGACCTGCATCTAGCAGTTTAATAATCTCTTTCTTAACTACATCTTGCATATTAGGATTTAGTCTTCGTTGGCGTTGCACATACGTTTTATGACCTTCTTCCATAAGGATTTTATGTGTGCAATACGAAGGACTTATTCCTTTAATATCATGAATCTTCCATGCAATGGCTGGTTTATGAGCTTTCAATACAGAAATGAGTTGTGATTTCTCATTTTCAGTAAGAGAAGACGATATTATTACAGGTAATTTAGATTCACCATGTAAATAAGCGTATTCCAAATGGTTTGGAAGTGGCTTTAACTCTAATTTCGGAGGTTCTTCTATCGATGATTTATATCGATATCTGTCTTCTTCTTTTAGCATTTGAATTTCTTCTGTTGTTGGTTCATATCCATTAGCTATAAGTGTAGCTAACATTTCAGCTTCATCAATTGGTTCATTACCTTCTCCTAAAGAACATTCTCCTGTTCCTTGTAATTCTGGAAATTCTTCTAATAATTCTGCATGTGCATCTATAGTTTGAATATAATAACATGTATCATCTGCAGATTGTGGTTGTTGCATTGCTCTATCAACTGAAAAGGTAACACTCTCATCCTCTATACTTAGGGTCAGTTTCTTACCGAACACGTCTATCATTGCTTTAGCCGTATTTAAGAATGGTCTTCCTAATATGAGAGGAACTTGAGAATATTCTTCCATGTCCAGAACAACAAAATCTACTGGAAATACTAAAGTACCAACTTTAACTAGCATGTTCTCCATTATCCCTCTAGGATATTTTATTGATCTATCGGCTAGTTGTATGCTTATTCTGGTTGGTTTCAATTCTCCAAGGTCTAGTTTAGCATATAGTGAATACGGCATTAGATTTATACTAGCACCTAAATCTGCTAATGCTTCTATTGAACTAAGACTACCCAGAAAACATGGAATTGTAAAACTTCCTGGATCAGATAGTTTTTCTGGTATCTTATTCAACAGCACTGCTGAACAATTAGCATTCATGGTAACAGCCGAGAGTTCTTCCATTTTCTTTCTATTTGAGATTATATCTTTCAAGAATTTAGCATATCTAGGCATTCCTGAAATTACATCAATGAAAGGAAGATTTACATTTATCTGTTTAAACATATCCAAGAATTTGGATTGCTCGGCTTCAAGTTTCTCTTTCTTCATTTTACTTGGGTAAGGAAGTGGTGGTTGGTATGGTTTCACATAAGGTTTAGCCTTAACTGTGTTATCTTCATTAACCTTCTCAACTACCGATTCTTTTTCCTTATCTTGATTAGGTTGTGGTTCTTGTGGAGTAGGAATAGCTTCATCAGAAGTTACAGGTATTTCAGGTGGTTTAAGTGTTGTACCACTTCTTGTGGTAATGGCTTTAGCTGTTTCATTCCGGGGGTTAGCATTTGTATCACTAGGTAGACTTCCCAGTTTTCTTTCACCTATTAACCTTGCTAGGTTACTTACTTCTTGTTCCAGATTTTGAATAGAAGCTTGTTAATTTCTAAATGCTTGAGCATTTTGTTCATTAGTTTATTTCTGAGATGTGAAAAACTGCGTTTGAGTTTCAACTAGCTTTGTCATCATATCTTCTAAATTCGGCTTTTTATCATCGGTTTGTTGTGGTGGTTTGTTTTGAAAATTATGTCTTTGCTGATTGTAAGTATTATTGGATACTTGTTGATTGCTAGGACCTTGTTGGTTGTTGTATGGAATATTTCCGTTATAATTCTGGTTTTGATTGTAAATAGGTCTTGGCGGTTGATAATTATTCTGATAATTATTTCCAGGCCTTTGGTTTATGTATGAAATATTCTCTCTTTATTCCATTGTTAATTCAATACTGAGACAATCTTTTGTCAAATGTGGTCCTCCACACTGCTCACAACTAATTCGTATTGAGTGAATATCTTTAGTCATCTTTTCCATTCATCTCTCGACAGCATCTATCTTTGCGGAAATGGAATCTAAGTCATGGCTAGAATCGGCTCTAGCTGCTTTAGATGATCTAACGATATCTTTTTCTTGGTGCCACTCATGTGAGTGGGAAGCAGTGTTATCAATAATTTTGTAAGCATCAGTTTCGGTTTTCTTCATAATAGAACCACCAGCTGCTATATCTATGTCTTTCCTTGTAGTGATGTCGCATCCTTGGTAGAATATTTGTACTATTTGACAGGTGTCTAAACCATGTTGCGGACATCCTCTCAACAACTTTCCAAATCTTGTCCACGCCTCATATAGAGTTTCATTTGGTTTCTGTGTGAATGTAACAATTTCTGCTTGAAGTCTTACGGCTTTAGATGCAGGAAAGAATTGTTTAAGAAATTTTTCAACTAAAACATCCCATGTATCAATCGTCCCTTCAGGTAACGATTCCAACCAATCTTTGGCTTCTCCCTTTAAAGTCCGGGGAAATAACATGAGATATATCTGTTCATCCTCCACTTCTCGGATTTTAAATAGTGTGCAGATACTATTATAGGTACGTAGATGTTCATTTGGATCTTCCTTCGGCGCACCACTAAATTGGCATTGATTAGTCACCATGTGTAGAATTTGTCCTTTGATTTCATAATCTGGCGCATTAATGTCTGGATGAGTAATTGCGTGACCTTGGCCAGTGCGTTTAGCTCTCATTCGGTCTTCCATACTTAAAGGTTCCAGATTCTCCATAATTGAATTTGTTGAATCGGAATCACTAGAGGATTCTGATTTAATGGTTCGTTCCTCAACAATCTCTGTTTGAATGATTGGTGGTTCCGGAGGAAAATTTAATGGTTCAGGATCTACGAATCGTTCCTGAATATTCTCCGGATTCTCAATTGTGAGGTCGGGTTCAAAAAATGAATTATCGGAAATTTGAACTGGAGTACTTGGTCGACTGGATGACGATTCTAAAGAAAAATCAACGGCAGTAATATTTGCTAAATGTCTTGATCTAGTTACAGGTGGTGAACGTACAAAAGGTGGTGAACGTCTTGCTCGGTGCATTCACTGAATATCCTATTAGTTTTAAAAAGGAAAGAAAAATTATAATAAGTTATCCAATCAATAGACTTTTCTGATTTTGCCCACGTTTCGAATAGCCAAAAGATGCAGCAGAGGGGCAGGATTCGTTTGGTCTCAATATAATTGAGGACTGTTTGGCTCCAATAACCCGGTCCACGTACAAATCCAACTATTACTACGAACCAGAAAATTTTGATGTCTATTAATTTAACCACTTAAAATAAATTTTCGTAATTTTAAGAAATTTAGATAAGAAGTAGAATAAAAATCTATGTCCTAAAACTAGAATAGCGAGAAATAAGAAAGAAAAAGAGTTCGTCGGAAAAAGATCGAAAAAGAAAAATAAGAAAGAAAGATAAAAGGCGATGGAAAAATAAAAGAAACTTATAAAACTTAAAAATACTTGACTAACCTAACCTTATTACTACAACTAACTTAAAATTATAATCGCAAATTGAGATTACTAATTGGAATGATAATTGATACATAGGTAAAAGTCGTCTAAAAATATTAAAGCTTACAAGAAAAACTATATCCCAAATGGAAATAACTTAAAAAGAAACTAAAACTTAAAAAGGCGTCGCAAAATTCTAAAGCACCTAAATCTTAGTCTAAAGAAAAAGCACTTAAGAGATTTTACGGCAAAGCCTAAAAATCTAGAAGTAAAAATAACTATTGTAAAAACTAAGTTTAAAACTAAATATGAGCTAAATATACAAATATTACGCTAAAACAATTAAAAAGGGACAAAATATAAAAATAAACTAAAAGTTGTAAAAATACAATTTTTATAAAAATATTATTTTTATATTATTTATTTATTAAAACTATTAATTTTTCAATTTAATAAAACTAATTAAACAAAATAATAATAAAAACTAAAATAAATAATTAATTAAAACCTAATTAGGGTTTTATAATAATAATTATAATAATTACTCGTAATTAATGCCTGATTAGGGTTCTGTGTACCCGTGTCAGAGTGTCTCCACGAGTCGCGGTATTCCAAACAGCAAACCCCGCGAGTCGCGGGGTTCCAAAATTCAAATGACAGGTTATTTAATATTCGACGCGGTTTTTTTTTTCTGTTTTATATTTTTCTGTTTTAAAATCTAAATATTTATATAATAAAAACTTATATTTAAAAACTAAAATAAAAATAGAATTACTTGATAATTTTATAAATAAAAATCTTAAAGCTAGATTTATATATATATATATATATTTTTTCGGTTTTTTTATGTTTTAAATAAAAACCAAATACTTAAATAAAACTTTTTTCTTCATAAAATAAAAATAAAGAAACTTTATAAAACTTAAATATTTAACAAAATCTTAAAAATATATAAATTTTTGTTTTTCTTTTTATATTTTCGAATATTTAAAAACGTATTTTTATAAAAATGAATTTTAATAAAAGTAAACTAAAAATCTTTTCTTTTTTTTTTATATTAGCGTTGCGCTTCCGGCTTTTAAGAGTATCCCCGGCAGCGGCGCCAAAAATAACTTGATGTTTCGCGAGGTGTATATAAAATACTATTAATTTTAGCAGGAAAATACTATTAAATACGATACAATTTTACACAAGATATTTATTTATTTAGAGAATGGATATACTTAAACCTTGCTACAACACTTATAGGCAGTGTACCTAATCGTACAGTAGTGTAGTTTTTTAGTAAGTCCGGTTCGTTCCACAGGGAATCTTTTTAAACAAAGCTTAACGCTATATTAGTTTACTTTTATAAAAATACAATTATATATATAAGTAATATTATTATTATAAAGGGGGGTTTTTACCGTTTAATGACCGGTTTGTCGATTTTAAAACTTTAGTCGCAGTTAAAACCAAATGTAAAATAATAAATAAATACAAGACTTAATTTAAAGCGTAAAGTAAATAACGATAATGAAATTGCGATTAATAAAAATGCGATAAAATAAACTTGCGATAATTAAAAAGTACGATAATTAAAAGTGCAATTAAATACAATAATAATAAAAATGCGATAATTCGAAGTGCAATTAAATATAAAATAAAGGAAATTAAATATGAAATAAAAGAATTATGCTTATTTAAACTTCCGTAATCATGATGTTTGACGTGTTGATTTTAGTTTTATGCCCATGGGTTAATTGTCCTTTGTCCTGGATTATTTAATATGTCCGTCTGGTTTTTGTCCATAACAGTCCATCAGTCATAAATATAAAGTGCGAGTATCCTCGTCAAATTATCCATATACCCGAAGTTAAATATTCCAACTAATTGGGGACTTAAACTGTAACAAGATTTTAATACTTTGTTTAATAATTACACCAGGATGTCGACTGAGTGTAACCCAAGGTTTTAATATATTGTTATCAATTATACCAAGTGTCCTTGTACATAATTTCACCCCTGTTTTAATTATTCTAGTGGCTATTAATCCATTCCCGTGTCCGGTTAAATGAACGATTATTCGTACATATAAATACCCCGCCCATCGTGTCCGATCGAGTATATATGGTAATTTATAGGGACGCCCAATTGTAAATCTTTATATTAACATTAACAAACTATCATTTAGTTAAACAAATATAAAGCCCATTAATAGACCATAGTCTAATTTCCACAAGTGTCGTTCTTTTGTCCAAACCCCAATTATGGTACAAAGCCCAATTACCCAATTTTAGTAATTAGCCCAACATCATGATTACTTCGTTTTAAATAAGCATAATAATAACTTAGCTACGAGACATTAAATTAAAAAGGTTGAACATAACTTACAATGATTAAAAATAGCGTAGCGTTACACGGACAGAATTTCGACTTACACCCTTACAACATTCGCTAACATACCCTTATTATTAAGATTAAAATTAAAATTAAAATTAAAATTAAAATATAAATATAAATATATACGATATAGATAGAGAGATGGATATATATGTTATGAAAAATGATCAGAATTCGGTTGGCTTTATAGGGAGTTTCAGACTTTGGGGCTCCGCGACTCGCGGCATTTTTTGCCTTCAAACTCCGCGAGTCGCGGAGTTTGTAAATACAGCTCACACAAGTTTGGAGCCTTTCTTGCCGACGGTTTATAATATATTATATAATATATAAATAATTATAAGAATTATTTAAATATTATATTATATTTATGTGCATAGTTGACTTGTAATTTTTAGTCCGTTGCGTCGAGCGTTGAGAGTTTACTCATGTCCCGGTTCCGGATTTTCGAATGTCCTTGCGTACAATTTAATATCTTGTACTTTGCGTTTTGAATCTTGTACTCTTGTAATTTCGAGACGTTTCTTATCAATAATTGGAACCTCTTTGATTGTCTTTTGTACTTTTGAGCTTTTTGGTCGTTTGCGTCTTCAATTCGTCGAATCTGTCTTTTGTCTTCACCTTTTATTATTTAAACGAATATCACTTGTAAATAGAACAATTGCAACTAAAAGCTTGTCTTTCTTGAGGAATAATGCTATGAAATATATGTTTGTTTTTAGCATTATCAATATATATATCAAAGTATGATCGAAATATATTCACAAAATTTTTTATTACGTTTTAATGATTTAAGTTTGTTAAGTTATCAGTCCAACGTTAGTAATCTGCAACTAGTTGTCCACAGTTAGATGTACAGAAATAAATCAATATATATTATCTTGAATCAATCCACGACCCAGTGTATACAAGTCTCAGGCAAGATCACAACTCAAAGTATATATATTATTTTGGAATCAATCTCAACCCTGTATAGCTAACTCTAGCATTACTGCATATAGAGTGTCTATGGTTGTTCCCAAATAATATATATAGATGGGTCGATATGATATGTCAAAACATTGTATACGTGTCTATGGTATCCCAAGATTACATAATATATGTTAGAATACATGTATAATACAATATAAATTAGTTAAGTTATGATTTGTATAGATTTGTTACAAATTTCACGTAGCTATAACAAGCAAAAATTATCCAATCTTGTTTTACCCATAACTTCTTCGTTTTAAATTCGTTTTGAGTGATTCAAGTTTCTATGGTTTCATAATGAACTGAAAATTATGAAACTAAACAGAAAAAGTATATGTTTATAGTCAGAAATAAAGGTTACAAGTCAATATTGTAAGAGGTAATCATTTCAGTCGAAAGAACGACTTCTTGATGACCATTTTGAAAAACATACTTCCACTTTGAGTTTAACCATGATTTTCGAATATAGTTTCGTGTTAATAAGAAAAATCATTTTCCCAGAAGAACAACTTTTAAATCAAAGTTTATCTTAGTTTTTAATTATCAAACCCAAAACAGCCCACGGTTTTACTACGACTGCGTATGTCCGGTTTTACGGTGTTCTTCGTGTTTCCAGGTTTTAAATCATTAACTTAGCATATCATATAGATATAGAACATGTGTTTAGTTAATTTTAAAAGTTAAGTTAGAGGGATTAACTTTATTTGCGAACAAGTTTAGAATTAACTAAACTATGTTCTAGTGATTACAAGTTATAATCTTCGAATAAGATAGTTTTATATATATGAATCGAATGATGTTATGAACATCATTACTACCTCAAGTTGAGTAGGTAAACCTACTGGAAGTGATAAGAAATGATCTAGCTTCAAAGGATTTTGGATGGCTTGAAAGTTCTTGAAGTAGAATCATGACACGAAAACAAGTTCAAGTAAGATTATCACTAAAATTAAGATAGTTTATAGTTATAGAAATCGAATCAAAGTTTGGATATGAATATTACCTTGAATAAGAAAGATAACCTACTATAAATAACAAAGGTTTCTTGATCTTAGATGATTACTTGGAATGGATTTGCAAGATTGAAAGTAAACTAGCAAACTTGAAAGGATTTTCGAAGTGTTCTTGAAGTGTTCTTCCTATGATGATTATAGCTTGATTCTTGAAGTAATTTTTGATGAAGATTGAGACGACCCGACCCAATCCATAGGGACGAATACAATAACATATGATAACATTGCGAGGTACTTGACCTCTATATGATACATTTTACAAACGTTGCATTTATTCTTAAAAGGCAAACTATCATTACATCAATATTTGACATTTTCGTCTAACATTTCATAATATCCAAATGACCTAATCTGTCATTTACTTATTTATATTCTCTATTGAACTCCAATGACTCGAATGCAACGTCTTTGTATCATGGCTTAAAAAGGTCCCAAGTAGTATCCTTAACATGAGCTAATGCACAGCGGAAGACTTAATTCATACCTGAGAATAACATGCTTTAAAACGTCAACATAAAGTTGGTGAGATATATAGGTTTGATGCTAGCAGCGTTATAACAATGGAACACAAGATTTCATATATAAACATTTTAATAAAAATATTCTAAGTTGTGGGCACCCGGTAACTAGCCTTAACAAGAGTGTGTACCCCTGAGTTATAATAATATGTGCACCGAATCAAGTGCGTTCTGTTAACCTCGAAGTACTAAACACCCGTTCTTCTAGTTTACTAGAACAACATCTGGGTGGGGGTGTAAAACCCGATAGATCTATCTTTAGGATTCGCGCCTACCAGTTCATAAACCAATAGTTAAAGTTACCAAGCTAGGGGATTTTTGATTCAAACCCATGTAGAACGTAATTTTAGTCACTTGTGTCCATAACGTAAATCATTTATAAAAAATAGCGCATGTATTCTCAGCCCAAAAATATTTAAAGTTTAAAAGGGACTATATACTCACTTTTGTCTTGAAGATATGTAATTTCGACTTGGTCTCCGATTGATATCACGAACCTATCCATATATAATATATCAATACCTTTTCTTTTTAAACAATCGTCACATATATATACTTATAATACTTTTAATACTTTTAATAATTCCTTAGTCCGTAGTTAGCAGTCCGATGTTAGTAATTGAATTTTAATGGTTCATATTTAGTTGTTTAATAAACCCCCAATGAAATAAATAAAACCCCCATCGTATATGTATTGGTCGAGATTAATCTTGACCCATGGTACCGTGTTGTCAAATGACGTATTGCATACATAAAGTACCGGTGTTGTCAAATGACGTGTTGCGTACGTTCATGAGGTCTTATGATTAATCTTCTCGTGTTGTTTACGGGTGGTCCTGAAATATATAAAATTAAATCATGAGTAAATATATATGAAATATCATATTAATTAGGAAAGATATGATTTATTTAATTTTTCTCCAATTATTTTCGTTGTTAAACAAGCTTTGGACACCCGATCTTATTTTAGTCGTAGTTTCTTCGTTACAACTCCGTTTTTGTTGATTCAACTTGCCATCTCCTTGGATCGAGTCAAAATTTAAGAATATGAACTGTAAATACCATGGTTTATATTCGTGATCACAGGTTATAGTCCATACTCTAGGTGAATCTTATGAAAGTAATCATTTTTGTCATAAAAACAACATTTAATGGTCATTTTTCTAAAAATACTTATACTTTGAATTAAACCATGAAATTTTTATGTGTTAACATATTCATAAGAAATATCATTTTTCCAGAACATAAACTTCTAAATCAAAGTTCAAGATGGTTTTTAATTATCCAACCCAAAACAGCCCCCGGGTACACTCCGACGCCGTAGATTCAGTTTTAAGGTGTTCTTTGTAAAAACAAGTTGTATCTTGTTAAGTTAGCATATCATTATGATATATTACAGGTCTTGAAGTGTTTTAAAAGTTAAGTTAGAAGGATCTATTTAGTTTGCGAATAAGTTTGAAATCATTCAAACTATGTTCTAGTTTATAAATTCTTATATAGATAACTATAAACATATGAATTGAACAAGAGTTGAAGTAGAGTTTTTACCTTAAGTTTAAAATGTAAAGTTGCTGGAAAGAAGTAGTAAAATAAATTTGAGAGAGTTCTTGCAAGTGTGTGTGAAAATTGAAAGTAAAATTTGGAAAATGAATGTGTAAAAATGAGTTAAAAATGGTGCTTATTTATAGGCTTGAAAATTTGGTTTTTAGTGAAAATATCTAAGATAAATTAAAATATATTATGTCATGAATGACATATTACACCAATAATTGAAGATTTCTATTGGTATATACCAATAGTAAATACTTCTAGAAGCTGTGTATAGTACGAGTATAATACGGGTATAAAATATATAAAGATGTTTCATGAATCATATATAATGACAAAGATGTCATTTTCCATGATAAAAGGTTGAAAATGATGTTTTCCTACTAGTATATTCCAATAGTAAATACATCTTAATACAATACATATATATTTATTTTAACTTAGAAGTTATAACGTCGTTAAGCTTTATATATATATATATATATATATATATATATATATATATATATATATATATATATATATCGTTTCGAAGTCCTTAAGTTAGTAGTCCAATTTTATGTATATAATCCATTGTTAATATATTTAATGAGATACTTAATTATCATATATTCAAGATAGATATAATCCATATATATTCGTATATATACATAAGTATATAATTAATACAGGTTATGATGTTCGTGAATCGTCGGACAAATAGATGGTCAAAGGGTAACTAATCATCCGAATAACAATTTCAAACTTTCTAGACTCAACTTTAGGGTTTTTGCTTATCGTGTCGGAACCATATAGAGTTTAGGGTTTAAATTTGGTCGGAAATTTCCGGGTCGTTACAGTACCCACCCGTTAAAGAAATTTCGTCCTCGAAATTTGGTAGAGGTTGTCATAAATAACAATAGGAATGTTTTCATGACAATTATGAGGTGATAATGAAGTTTTATCTTTATTGATAGATATAGATAAAATATTTCGATCATGTGAAGCGTACGAGCGAAGCTATCATAAAAGAGAGTGGAATGAGTAATATGATATCGTTTTAACTGATGACGTGGTTTAGAATTGATTTCCGGGATTTAAGGGATTTAAAGAAAATCTTATGTAATAAGATTTGGTTCTTCGATGATTTAGAAAACAGGATCTCCTTTGATTTAATGCGATAATCTGTTTCGATTTCTTTGTCGGATATTTCACTATAAATCCACCTCCTTCCCTTTCTTACTTCCATACCTCACATCTCTTACTCTTCCTCCTCTAATTCATACCTTAAGGTATCCTTTAAAATGCTTCATCCCGTTCTGATTTTTGTTATACTTCTAACTTTCATATCTTTCATTCTTCTCTTTCATCTACCGCTAGAAGAATCTATTCACTTTTATGATTTTCTTGGAATTATAATGTTTCTAATTCTCCCGTGTCTTTACGTCGCCATACGTATTGATACACACGGTTTGTAGTTTCTGGGTGGTTATTGGGTTTGATATCTTTCCTTATATTTCGATGCTCCTGCTTCTGTTTTCCATAATCATTGTCATCCATAGTTAATACTCTCTCCTATTTGCTGTAATCTATATCCCAATTTCTATTTTGGGACTTTGTCCCTTCGTTTCTTCTTCCCGTCCTTGAGTCAAGCGATCAATAGTTCGAAATTCGTAGGTATAAAATTCGGAATGAACATAGCTAATGCTCTAAGAAAGGAATGGTAATGGCACGATTTTGATTTGTCAAATTACCAGAATATCCAGGAAAATAGAACTATCAAGATGATTTGTTCTTAATATGTTTCGGAATTGGATAGAATGTAAAAGTCGTGTAACATGGCACATGATGACGGTACTGTGAATCATCATATTCCATTAGAAACTTAACATGACTTACTGTAATATTATGAAGTTGATCAAGTTTCATTATATTATACTAGTTCATGCATCAGTTCCCAACACTGCTTCAGAACATTCCTATTTTAAACTTGAAGGATTTAGAAACTAACACAGTTTCCTTTATATTGTAACGCAGATATTACAGAGAGATAAATGATTTCAGATAAGGATAGTGGTGAAAATATCTTCAGAAATATTGAGGATATTTATAATGAAAGATATGATAATATCTTGGAATTTCTAATGTCGAAGGATGATGATGAAGATTGACCCGTAAGGGTTTAGATTCAGAAGCAAGGTGTTTGCTACAGAATCGTCATAATTCTTTATGTACAAGTTTAGTCCTTGTAACTTGTTCAGAGTCTCCTTCATGGTTTGTTCAATCCGGTTTTCAGTACCAATTTTCTATCGAGCGTTCCTAACACTTCCTTCTTTTATCATCAACATTTGGTCATTAAGACCTTCTACAACATGCTGCTTCGTCAGTATTTTCAAAGTTATCGGATCTGGGTCATTGGTTATCAAACCAAGATGGTTTAAGGAGAATTGTATTTTTAGATGATTAAACGCTGATGGTAATATGATGGAATATAAAAGGTTCTCCGGTAACGATGGCGAAAGAACAACGTACATATATATATCGAGATTGTAATAAGAGTAGTCTTACTGAGATATCGAAGTGGAGCTGTGACAAAATTAGTTAATTGAAAAGGAATCGCGTGATTGTTTTTGCTAATGGATGATAAGGAATTCGATGCGGATACGTTTTAACTATAACTTCGAGTTCAAAAATTTTTAGGTGCATAACTGTATGCATAAATCTTTATTCCGTAGACGAGGTGCGGCTGGTTGAACTTCTCGATCGAGATGTTTTCAAGAATCATGAAAAGTTGTGAATGCGAATTGTAATCGTCAAGATACAAATGAGGTTTAAAATAGAATCAAGTGGCAAACTTGAAGGATTGTTTAGTTTCATATGTAATAATCATCATTTTAACTCATTTTTAATTGTCTAAAGTTAGCAGTCCAATAGTCCGATTGTCCAATGGTTCAATAAATTCATATATGAACTAAATATATAATATTCGAATTACTTAATACGTATCGTGACCCGTGTACTGGTCTCGGTGTCGATCACAACTCAAAGTATATATATATTTTGGAATCAACTCCGACCCTGTATAGCCAACTCCCACCTTCACATATAGAGTGTCTATGGTTGTTCCGAAATATATATATAGATGGATCAATATGATAAGTCGAAACCTTGTATACGTGTCCCGTTATTTAAAATGCGTAAAATAAATAAATATATATCATGACCCATTATACAACGTGTTGTCTCAGAATTAATCCGACGTGTTGTTGTACATGTGTCCCGACGGTATGTAAAGTACAGAAATTAAAATTGCAAGAATGTAAATTGCGATAAATTAAATATTAATCAGTTAGCTGGGAACAGTTAGCCGGAACAGTTAGAGTGTAATCCTATCACAATTTCAATTAATTAATTCATCTGTTTCTAACAATTTTTATTTTGCCAATGTTTCTTCATTATGCCACTTGTTGGATTCGGATAGGTAAAAATCCAAATATGAAATTTAAATGGAAATGGTTAATCTGGGGTGAACGGATACGTATATCGGTAATTGTAAGTAGGATAATAAATGATCGTTGAATCAGATTCGAAGAATGTGCAGTGTAACTTGTTAATGTGAATTCTAAATATTCCTTGGGTACTACCCACCCGTTAAAATATTTTCATCATTAACAGTTTGTACGAATGAAATTTTTAATTACAATCTTTATGAAAATATATTTGCATATATATTTTCTTCGGAGGTAACTATGAATTTAATGAGTCAATAAAATATTCAACTCATTTGATTTATCGTTATTACTAGATTACATAATCTCCAAAACATTAGAGATTACATAATCGTCATGTCGAACGAAGAACGATACGTAAAGAAGAGGTAATCGGTGTAGAATGATATGTAGAACAAAGATCATATTCGAAGTTCAGATGATGATGTTGAGGTACGTGGTGCGGATGTGATTGTTGGTGGTGGTAATGATACGGTTGGTGTTGATGCTGATGATGTCGTTGACGTCGATGATGCTACTGGTACTGAAGATTGCGAGGTTGATGTTGTTAACGGTATTGGTTATGCTGCTGGTGCTGCTGCTGGTGTTTGTAACCTTCGCACCGTGTTCTCCAAAGCCGTCACACGAGCGCGAAGTTCGTTAATTTCTGCTAGTACACCAGGATGATTGGCGGTTGGAGTGAGCGAATGAACAAGATCCGAAATATGGGATAGGATATAATCGTGACGAGATACTCGAGAAATGAGAGAGAAAATGGTTTCTCGAACAGGTTCGCCGGTAAGTGCTTCAGGTTCGTCGCCAATGGGGCAATTCGGTGGGTGAAAGGGATCACCTTCTTCTTGTCTCCAATAATTTAGTATACTACGAACCCATCCCCAATTCATCCAGAATAGATGATGAGAAATTGGTTGATCCATTCCAGTGACGCTGCCTTCGGAGCCCGAATGGAAATCCATATCAGCGTAGCTGTCGGAGTCGGAGGAATTCGAACTGGACGCGGAGTTCATCTTGTACAGTCGGGGAAATGAATTTTTGGTTTGGAATAGATTATAGGAGTTGGGTTTGGTATTCTTCAATACATAATTTACATATGTATTTATAATACTCAAAATCCCGTGAATTACGGAGAATCTTTGAAATTCGTCAGGCAATGTCTATAGCAACAGATACGCTAGGATACGAATTTTGTCTATACACTATCGATGCACCAAATGCAGTAAGACGTGTCTAGACTTAAGAATACTAAGCAGGCAATTCTTAAGGATGATAAGCAGATGATTTTCGACTAGATATGATAAGCAAAACTTTTGACATGTAGACACGGTCAAAGTCCAGACTCACTAATGCATCTTAACAACTACCAGTTAGACACACTAATGCAAGGCCTGGTTCGCTAAGACCAACGCTCTGATACCACATGAGACGACCCGACCCAATCCATAGGGACGAATACAATAACATATGATAACATTGCGAGGTACTTGACCTCTATATGATACATTTTACAAACGTTGCATTTATTCTTAAAAGGCAAACTATCATTACATCAATATTTGACATTTTCGTCTAACATTTCATAATATCCAAATGACCTAATCTGTCATTTACTTATTTATATTCTCTATTGAACTCCAATGACTCGAATGCAACGTCTTTGTATCATGGCTTAAAAAGGTCCCAAGTAGTATCCTTAACATGAGCTAATGCACAGCGGAAGACTTAATTCATACCTGAGAATAACATGCTTTAAAACGTCAACATAAAGTTGGTGAGATATATAGGTTTGATGCTAGCAGCGTTATAACAATGGAACACAAGATTTCATATATAAACATTTTAATAAAAATATTCTAAGTTGTGGGCACCCGGTAACTAGCCTTAACAAGAGTGTGTACCCCTGAGTTATAATAATATGTGCACCGAATCAAGTGCGTTCTGTTAACCTCGAAGTACTAAACACCCGTTCTTCTAGTTTACTAGAACAACATCTGGGTGGGGGTGTAAAACCCGATAGATCTATCTTTAGGATTCGCGCCTACCAGTTCATAAACCAATAGTTAAAGTTACCAAGCTAGGGGATTTTTGATTCAAACCCATGTAGAACGTAATTTTAGTCACTTGTGTCCATAACGTAAATCATTTATAAAAAATAGCGCATGTATTCTCAGCCCAAAAATATTTAAAGTTTAAAAGGGACTATATACTCACTTTTGTCTTGAAGATATGTAATTTCGACTTGGTCTCCGATTGATATCACGAACCTATCCATATATAATATATCAATACCTTTTCTTTTTAAACAATCGTCACATATATATACTTATAATACTTTTAATACTTTTAATAATTCCTTAGTCCGTAGTTAGCAGTCCGATGTTAGTAATTGAATTTTAATGGTTCATATTTAGTTGTTTAATAAACCCCCAATGAAATAAATAAAACCCCCATCGTATATGTATTGGTCGAGATTAATCTTGACCCATGGTACCGTGTTGTCAAATGACGTATTGCATACATAAAGTACCGGTGTTGTCAAATGACGTGTTGCGTACGTTCATGAGGTCTTATGATTAATCTTCTCGTGTTGTTTACGGGTGGTCCTGAAATATATAAAATTAAATCATGAGTAAATATATATGAAATATCATATTAATTAGGAAAGATATGATTTATTTAATTTTTCTCCAATTATTTTCGTTGTTAAACAAGCTTTGGACACCCGATCTTATTTTAGTCGTAGTTTCTTCGTTACAACTCCGTTTTTGTTGATTCAACTTGCCATCTCCTTGGATCGAGTCAAAATTTAAGAATATGAACTGTAAATACCATGGTTTATATTCGTGATCACAGGTTATAGTCCATACTCTAGGTGAATCTTATGAAAGTAATCATTTTTGTCATAAAAACAACATTTAATGGTCATTTTTCTAAAAATACTTATACTTTGAATTAAACCATGAAATTTTTATGTGTTAACATATTCATAAGAAATATCATTTTTCCAGAACATAAACTTCTAAATCAAAGTTCAAGATGGTTTTTAATTATCCAACCCAAAACAGCCCCCGGGTACACTCCGACGCCGTAGATTCAGTTTTAAGGTGTTCTTTGTAAAAACAAGTTGTATCTTGTTAAGTTAGCATATCATTATGATATATTACAGGTCTTGAAGTGTTTTAAAAGTTAAGTTAGAAGGATCTATTTAGTTTGCGAATAAGTTTGAAATCATTCAAACTATGTTCTAGTTTATAAATTCTTATATAGATAACTATAAACATATGAATTGAACAAGAGTTGAAGTAGAGTTTTTACCTTAAGTTTAAAATGTAAAGTTGCTGGAAAGAAGTAGTAAAATAAATTTGAGAGAGTTCTTGCAAGTGTGTGTGAAAATTGAAAGTAAAATTTGGAAAATGAATGTGTAAAAATGAGTTAAAAATGGTGCTTATTTATAGGCTTGAAAATTTGGTTTTTAGTGAAAATATCTAAGATAAATTAAAATATATTATGTCATGAATGACATATTACACCAATAATTGAAGATTTCTATTGGTATATACCAATAGTAAATACTTCTAGAAGCTGTGTATAGTACGAGTATAA
This sequence comes from Rutidosis leptorrhynchoides, assembly GCF_046630445.1. NCBI lineage: Eukaryota > Viridiplantae > Streptophyta > Magnoliopsida > Asterales > Asteraceae > Rutidosis > Rutidosis leptorrhynchoides. The sequence goes on along the minus strand of NC_092338.1, from coordinate 406,613,192 downwards.
TACGGGTATAAAATATATAAAGATGTTTCATGAATCATATATAATGACAAAGATGTCATTTTCCATGATAAAAGGTTGAAAATGATGTTTTCCTACTAGTATATTCCAATAGTAAATACATCTTAATACAATACATATATATTTATTTTAACTTAGAAGTTATAACGTCGTTAAGCTTATATATATATATATATATATATATATATATATATATATATATATATATCGTTTCGAAGTCCTTAAGTTAGTAGTCCAATTTTATGTATATAATCCATTGTTAATATATTTAATGAGATACTTAATTATCATATATTCAAGATAGATATAATCCATATATATTCGTATATATACATAAGTATATAATTAATACAGGTTATGATGTTCGTGAATCGTCGGACAAATAGATGGTCAAAGGGTAACTAATCATCCGAATAACAATTTCAAACTTTCTAGACTCAACTTTAGGGTTTTTGCTTATCGTGTCGGAACCATATAGAGTTTAGGGTTTAAATTTGGTCGGAAATTTCCGGGTCGTTACAAAGATGATGATTAGTTTACTAGAAATTTCATTCCTAAGAGAGAGAGAGAGAGAGAGAGAGTGTGTGTGTGTGTGTGTGTTGTGTGTGTGTGTTTAGAGAGAATTAGAAAGAGAATTGAAAGTGAAATGGATTGAGTGGTGAGTGGTGAATGGTGAGTGGTGAGTGGGGTTAAAAGGAGTTCTAGTTAGTTGACTAGTTCATGGTAGAAGTTAAATTTGATTAGTAATGCATGACATAATCAAGAGTGGAATCCCATGCTAGTTCCTATTGGTATATACCCATAGTAAGTACGTCTAGAAGCTGTGTATAATACGGGTACAAATACTGAATGACTACGAGTAGAATTGTTGATGAAAATGAATGAGGATGTAATTGTAAGCACTTTTGTTAAGTAGAAGTATTTTGATATGTGTCTTGAAGTCTTTAAAAAGTGTATGAATACATCTTAAAACACTACATGTATATGCATTTTAACTGAGTCGTTAAGTCATCGTTAGTCGTTACATGTAGGTGTTGTTTTGAAACCTTTAAGTTAACGATCATGTTAAATATAATTAATCCATTGTTATTATACTTAAATGAGATGTTCAATTGTTATGTTAACATGATAATATTATGTATGAATATATCTTAATATCATATATATATATATATATATATATATATATATATATATATATATATATATATATATATATATATATATATATATATATATATATATATATATATATATACATATACATATATATATATATATATATATATATATATATATATATATATATATATATATATGTGTTAAAATACAATTACAACGATAATCGTTACATATATATATATTGTTTCGAATTTCTTAAGTTTGTAGCCTCATCTTACTTGTGTAGTTCATTGTTAATACACTTAATGATATAATTAATTATCATTTTATCATGTTAAATATAGTGTAACAATGTCTTAATATGATACATATGTATTTAGTAAGATGTTGTTATAACGATAATCGTTATATATATCGTTTCGAGTTTCTTAACTTAGTAGTCTCATTTTTATATATATAACTCATTGTTAATATATCTAGTGAGATACTTACTTATCATGATATCATGTGAACTATATATATATATATATATATATATATATATATATATATATATATATATATATATATATATCATATAGTTTTTACAAGTTTTAACATTCGTGAATCGCCGGTCAACTTGGGTGGTCAATTGTCTACATGAAACCTATTTCAATTAATCAAGTCTTAACAAGTTTGATTGCTTAACATGTTGGAAACATTTAATCATGTAAATATCAACTTCATTTAATATATATAAACATGGAAAAGTTCGGGTCACTACAGTACCTACCCGTTAAATAAATTTTGTCCCGAAATTTTTAAGCAGTTGGAGGTGTTGACGCATCTTCTGGAAATAGGTGTGGGTATTTCAGCTTCATTTGATCTTCACGCTCCCAGGTGAACTCAGGTCCTCTACGAGCATTCCATCGAACCTTAACGATTGGTATTTTATTTTGCTTAAGTATTTTAACCTCACGATCCATTATTTCAACGGGTTCTTTGATGAATTGAAGTTTTTTATTGATTTGGATTTCGTCTAACTGAATAGTGAGATCTTCTTTAGCAAAATATTTCTTCAGATTCGAGACATGAAAAGTATTATGTACCCCAGCGAGTTGTTGAGGTAAGTCAAGTCGGTAAGTACTGGTCCGACACGATCTATTATCTTGAATGGTCCAATGTACCTTGGATTTAGTTTCCCCTGTTTACCAAATCGAACAACACCTTTCCAAGGTGAAAACTTAAGCATGACCATCTCTCCAATTTCAAATTCTATATCTTTTCTTTTGATGTCCGCGTAGCTCTTTTGTCGACTTTGGGCGGTTTTCAACCGTTGTTGAATTTGGGTGATCTTCTCGGTAGTTTCTTGAATTATCTCCAGACCCGTAATTTGTCTATCTCTGACTTCACTCCAACAAATCGGAGACCTGCACTTTCTACCATAAAGTGCTTCAAACGGCACCATCTCAATACTTGAATGGTAACTGTTGGTGTAGGAAAATTCTTCTAACGGTAGATGTCGATCCCAACTGTTTCCGAAATCAATAACACATGCTCGTAGCATGTCTTCAAGGGTCTGTATCATCCTTTCACTTTGCCCATCAGTTTGTGGATGATAGGCAGTACACATGTCTAGACGAGTTCCCAATGCTTGCTGTAATGTCTGCCAGAATCTGGAAACAAATCTGCCATCCCTATCAGAGATAATAGAGACTGGTATTCCATGTCTGGAGACAACTTCCTTCAAGTATAAACGTGCCAATTTTTCCATTTTATCATCTTCTCTCATTGGCAGAAAGTGTGCTGACTTGGTGAGACGATCGACTATTATCCAAATAGTATCATAACCACTTGCAGTCCTTGGTAATTTAGTAATGAAATCCATGGTAATGTTTTCCCATTTCCATTCCGGGATTTCAGGTTATTGAAGTAGACCTGATGGTTTCTGATGTTAATCTTTGACCATAGAACACGTCAAACATTCTCCTACGTATCTATCAATATCAGCTTTCATACCCGGCCACCAAAAGTGTTTCTTGAGATCTTTGTACATCTTTCCCGCTCCGGAATGTATTGAGTATCTGGTTTTATGTGCTTCCTTAAGTACCATTTATCTCACATCTCCAAACTTTGGTACCCAAATTCTTTCAGCCCTATACCGGATTCCGTCTTCCCGAATATTTAGATGTTTCTCTGATCCTTTGGGTATTTCATTCCTCAACTTTCCTTATTTTAAAACTCCCTGCTGTGCCTCCTTTATTTGAGTAGTAAGGTTAGTACGAATAACTATATTCATAGCTTTTACCCGCATAGTTTCTCTAACCTTTCTACTCAGAGCGTCGGCTACCACATTCGCCTTCCCCGGGTGGTAACGAATCTCAAAATCGTAATCGTTCAACAGTTCGACCCACCTACGTTGCCTTATGTTCAGTTGTTTCTGGTCAAATATGTGTTGGAGACTTTTGTGGTCGGTATATATAATACTTTTGACCCCATATAAGTAGTGCCTCCAAGTCTTTAATGCAAAAACAACCGCGCCTAATTCCAAATCATGTGTCGTATAATTTTGCTCGTGAATCTTCAATTGTCTAGACGCATAAGCAATTACCTTCGTTCGTTGCATTAATACACAACCGAGACCTTGCTTTGAGGCGTCACAATATATCACAAAATCATCGTTCCCTTCAGGCAATGACAATATAGGTGTCGTAGTTAACTTTTTCTTCAACAATTGAAACGCTTTCTCCTGCTCATCATTCCATTCAAATTTCTTCCCCTTGTGCGTTAATGCAGTCAAGGGTTTTGTTATTTTGGAAAAATCTTGGATGAACTTTCTGTAGTAACCAGACAGTCCTAAAAATTGGCGTTTATGCTTCGGAGTTTTTGGGGTTTTCCACTTTTCGACGATTTCAATCTTTGTCGGATCTACTTGAATACCTTCTTTGTTCACTATGTGACCAAGGAATTGAACTTCTTCCAACCAAAATGCACACTTTGATAATTTTGCGTACAGTTGTTCCTTCCTCAATAATTCTAGCACTTTTCTCAAATGTTCTTCGTGCTCTTGATCATTCTTTGAGTATGTGAGTATGTCATCGATGAAAACAATGACAAACTTGTCAAGATATAGCCCACACACTCGGTTCATGAGGTCCATGAACACAGCTGGTGCGTTAGTCAATCCAAACGGCATAACCATAAACTCGTAATGACCGTAACGCTTTCTGAAAGCAGTCTTTGGAATATCATCCTCCTTCACCCGCAATTGATGATACCCGGAACGTAAATCGATCCTCGAATAAACCGACGAGCCTTGTAGTTGATCAAATAAGTCGTCGATTCTCGGTAGTGGATAACGGTTCTTGATGGTAAGTTTGTTCAACTCTCGGTAGTCGATACACAATCTGAATGTAGCATCCTTCTTTTTGACAAACAAAACAGGAGCTCCCCACGGTGATGTGCTTGGTCGAATGAAACTACGTTCTAACAGTTCTTGTAGTTGACTTTGTAATTCCTTCATTTCTCTAGGTGCGAGTCTGTAAGGAGTACGAGCTATTGGTGCAGCTCCCGGTACAAGATCTATTTGAAATTCAACGGATCGATGTGGGGGTAGTCCCGGTAATTCTTTCAAAAATACGTCGGGAAATTCTTTTGCGACGAAAACATCACTGATGTTCTTTTCTTCAGGTTTGATTTCTTCGATGTGTGCTAGAATGACATAGCAAACATTTCTTATTAGTTTTTGCGCCTTCAAACTACTAATAAGATTTAACTTCGCGTTGTTCTTTTCTCCGTACACCATTAAAGGTTTTCCTTTTTCGCGCATAATGTGAATCGCATTTTTGTAACAAACGACCTCTGTTCTCACCTTTTTCAACCAGTCCATGCCAATTATTATGTCAAAACTCTCTAACTCGACTGGTATTAAGTCAATCTTAAACGTTTCGTCAACCAGTTTAATTTCTCTATCCCGACATACTTTATCTGTTGTAATTAGTTTACCGTTTGCTAATTCGAGTAAAAATTTATTATCCAAAGGCATTAATGGACAATTTAATTTGGCACAAAAATCTCTACTCATATAGCTTCTATCCGCACCCGAATCAAATAAAACATAAGCAGATTTATCATCAATAAGAAACGTACCCATAACAAGCTCCGGGTCTTCCTGTGCTTCTGCCGAATTAATGTTGAAGACTCGTCCACGGCCTTGCCCATTATTATTCCCTTGATTAGGGCATGCTTTACTGAAATGGCTAGGCTTTTCGCATCCGTAACAAATAATGGAATAATTTGTTCTGTTATTTTTATATGCCTTTGGTCCATAGACATCACACTTCGTTACACTATGTCCGGTTCTGTTACACTTGGTACACACTACTACACAGAACTTATCTGGATGATACCCTCCACACCTTAGACATTTATTGTTCTGATTGTTGTTGCCATTGTTGTTATTGATTTAGTTATTGTTGCGATTGTTATTGTTGTTAGGATGGTTATTGTGGTTGTTGTTGTTGTTGGGATAGTTGTTGTTGCGTTTGTTTTTGCGAAAAATGGGGCGATTGTAGTTGTGATTGCTGTGTTGGTTGTTGAAGCGATAGTTACTGTTGTTTTGTTGGTGACTCTTGTCACTGTTTTCTTCCTACTTCCTCTTGACTTGTTTCGTGTTGGCTTCTTCGGCCGCCTGCTCTTTAATTCTTCTCTCAATCTGATTTATGAGTTTATGAGCCATTCGACTTGCCTTTTGTATGGAGGCGGGCTCGTGTGAACTCACATATTCTTGAATCCTTTCTGGTAACCCTTTTACAAATGCGTCGATTTTTTCTTCTTCATCTTCGAACGTTCCCGGACACAATAGGCACAACTCTGTGAATCGTCGTTCGTACGTGGTAATATCAAATCCTTGTGTTTATAACCTCTAAGCTCTACCTTGAGCTTATGGACCTCGTTTCTGGGACGGTACTGCTCGTTCATCAAGTGCTTGAATGCTGACCACGATAATGCGTAAGCAGCATCTTTTCCCACCTGCTCGAGATAGGTGTTCCACCATGTTAACGCAGTACCTGTGAAGGTATGCGTAGCGTACTTTACTTTATCTTCTTCAGTACATTTACTTATGGCAAACACCGATTCAACCTTTTCAGTCCACCGTTTTAATCCGATTGGACCCTCGGTTCCATCGAATCCCAAAGGTTTACAGGCAGTGAATTCTTTATAGGAGCATCCTACACGATTTCTTGTGGAATTAGTTCCACTGCTAGAACCAGAGTTATTGTTATTATTTTGCATTACGGCCTGCACTGTGGTTATGTTCACAGCAAGGAAAACACGGAAGTCTTCCTCGCTCATGTTCAAGTTCTGACGAGTAGTCGGTGCCATTTTCTTCAAAAATAGCCAAAAGAATTAAGTTAATCATATAGAATATTAAGAGTAGTCAATAGTATTTCGTAGCATAATATGAACTTATTTATAAAAGCTTTTTCTTCATATTAGCGTTTTATAATTTTCCATTCGGGTAGTACCTACCCGTTAAGTTCATACTTAGTAGCTAATATACAATTCAACTACTACAATTCTATATGAAAAACTGATTACAATAATATTTCTCGTTCAAACTTATATACAATATTTTACAAACTTACAATACCGCTATTTTACATATAGCATAAAATATAGCACACAATATCTTTGATACAAGGCAATTGTGAAGACAATTATAGTTAATACGCAAGTCGTTCAGCAAAAGCAATAAAGACACGTAATTCATAAGTCCAGAAACAAGTCATGCATTCGGGTTTTACTAGTAATACTTCCCATCCTTAGTCTTGTGGAAAATAACCGTTGTGGTTGTTGGCAAGACATCATGTTGTAACGTCGTTAAAAGGACGAGGGTTACGTAATGCCCAACAGCCCCGTAACAATCTAAAAACCTTATTTCTCACCCCAACTACAGAATCCGTCACTTGTGGGAATGTTTTATTTAAAAGTTGTAATCCGATGTTCTTTTGGTGAGAAGCGAACATCACTAACCCGTAAACATAACATGCTTCTTTATGTTGAATGTATGAAGCTCTTTCTAAAGAACGAAGTCCTATGTTGGTATATGTGGAGTCAAAATAGGTTCTCAACCCGTAGCGTAAAATTGCATCTGGGTTTCTCGCATTTAATGCCATAAAGAAAACACGGCGTAACTTAAAGTCTCCCCAATGTGATATACCCCATCTTTCAAAAGAAAGCCTTTTATAAACTAAGGCATGCTTGGAACGTCTTTCAAATGTTCGATAAACTAATTTTGTCGTAAATAATTGTGCCGATGAATTCTGACCGACTCTAGACAAGATTTCATCAATCATTTCCCCGGGTAGGTCTTCTAAAATTTTTGGTTGTCTATCCTTAACGTCCATTGTGTGTTTTTATACTGTAAAATAGACAAGGATTAGATTTGTAAAAGATAACTAACAAATAATACAAGCAACTTTTACATATAAGATAAAAATACAAGCATGCTACAATACATATATTACACAACATAATTATAATTCTTTATTCCGACTCACTCGTTTCTTCCTCCTCAGACTTGGTTCATTTTGTTAACTTCCTAGGGATATATGGTGCTCCTCTAATGCGAGCCGTCGTTCTCACAAATGGTTTAGAAAAACCTGGTGGTTTAGATGTTCCCGGGTTATAGTGAAAGTTTAAGAAATACGGGTGTTTACGGTACACCCCATCAGGGTATTTCATGTTAACGTAGAGTTCATCGGGGTTGGAATTAGGTTTCTCTATTTTGATGCCTTTTCCCTTATTATTTTCTTTTGCTTTTTCAAATTGGGTCGAGGTAATTTCTATAAAATTATCGGAATCCTCATTGGGATCCGATTCATCAGAAAATTGGTAATTTTCCCAATATTTTGCTTCCTCGGCTGAAACACCATTGACCATTTTTAACTTTGGTCCATTGGTTGAGGATTTTCTTTTATTTAACCGTTTTTCTGTAGTTATTAATATTTCTTCCTCCAGAACCTTTTCTTCTTCTTCCGGTTCCTCTTCTTCTAGTTCCTCCTCTTCCGGTTCCTCCTCTTCCGGTTCCTCCTCTTCCTGTTCTTCCTCGAGAATTTGTGAATCTTCCCAAAATATATTCGACTCTTCATTATTATTAGGTGAGTCGATGGGATTTGTACTAGCGGTAGACATCTATCACACAATATCAAACACGTTAAGAGATTAATATATCACATAATATTTACATGTTAATAATATATAGTTTCCAACAAAAAGTGTTAATCAATCGTTTTTAAAGAAAATACGGTCGAAGTCCAGACTCACTAATGCATGCTAACAAACTCGGTAAGACACACTAATGCAATTTTCTAGTTCTCTAAGACCAACGCTCGGATACCAACTGAAATGTCCCGTTCATATCGATTATAAACGTTCCATATTAATTGATTTCGTTGCGAGGTTTTGACCTCTATATGAGACGTTTTTCAAAGACTGTATTCGATTTTTAAAACAAACCATAACCTTTAAAATATTACGACGATTATCAAATAATGATAATCTAAAATATAGCGTTTTCGCAAGACCATTACATAATGGTTTACAATAATATTACACAACAATATATGTCTTCGAATGCAGTTTTTAAACAATATAATACAAGCATGCTGTCTCCAACTCTTGTCCATAAATTAGCATGCAACAGCGGAAGCTCTTAATAATCACCTGAGAATAGACATGCTTTAAACGTCAACAAAAATGTTGGTGAGTTATAGGTTTAACCTATATATAAAATTGTAATAATAGACCACAAGATTTCATCTTTCAATAACATGCAATCTGCATAAAACATCATTCATATGGTTGAACACCTGGTAACTGACATTAACAAAATGCATCTAGAATATCCCCATATATAAATATCGAAGTACTAAAGCAGTTCAAATTCTCTGACTGAGGCGTGTCAAAGCCCATAGATCTATCTTTAGGATTCTCGTCAATTGGTGGCAATTATAATAAACACCAATTCTTAGGCTACCAAGTTCAACAAGGGCGATATCCGGTATAACGATTCAACATAGAATGTAGTTTCAATACTTGTGTCTATTTTGTAAAGCATTTTCAAAACTGCATGTATTCTCATCCCAAAAATATTAGATAGTACAAATGGGACTATAACTCACTTTCACAGATTTTTCCTTCGTCGGGAAATAAGACTTGGCCACGGGTCGATTCACGAACCTATAACAATTATGTATATGATGTTATGCGAGGTGTATACGAAATAGTTATATTTTTATTGCGAAATACTATTAAATACGATACAATTTTACACAAGTTATTTATTTATTTATATAGTGGATATACCTAAACCTTGCTACAACACTATAGGCAGTGTACCTAATCGTAGAGTAGTGTAGTTTTTAGTAAGTCCGGTTTGTTCTGCAGGGAGCTAGCCAAGTTTAACGCTATATTTTTAAAACTATATTTGTATAAATATATATAAGTAATATTATTATTATTATTATAAAAGTGGATTTTACCGTTTAATGACCGGTTTGTCGATTTTAAAACTTTAGTCACAATTAAAACCTAATGTAAAATATTAAATATAAATACAATTTAATTTAAAGCGTAAAGTAAATGACAATAAATAAAAGTGCGATATTTAAAAGTGCGATAAATAAAATAACAATAAATAAAATTGTGATAATTTAAAAGTACGATAATTAAAAGTGCGATAAGATATAAAATAAGAGAATTATGCTTATTTAAACTTCCGTAATCATGATGTTCGACGTGTTGATTTTAATTTATTACCATGGGTTAATTGTCCTCTGTCCTGGATTATTCGATATTTTTGTCCATAATAGTCCATCGGTCATAATTATAAAGTGCGAGGATCTTCGTCAAATTAACCTTATATCTGAAGTCAAATATTCTAACTAATTGTGGATTCGAACTGTAACAAGGTCTTAATACTTTATTTAATGAATACACCAGGTTATCGACTGCGTGTAATCCAAGGTTTTACTACTTTGTTAACAATTACACCAATTACCCTTAAATGTAATCCACCCCTGTTTTAATGAGTCCATTAACTATTAATCCATCCCCGTGTCTGGTCAAATGAACAATAATTTGTATTTATAAATATCTCGCCCACCGTACCCGATTAAGCGTATGTGGTTATATATAGATACGTCAAATTGTAACCTTTATATTAAATTAACGAGGTATCGTTTAGTTAATATAAAGCCCATTAATAGCCCATAGTCTAATTTCCACAAGTGTCGATCTTTTGTCCAAACCCCAATTATGGTACAAAGCCCAATTACCCCGTCTTAATATTTAGCCCAACATCACGATTATTTCGGCTTAAATAAGCATAATAATAACTTAGCTATGAGACATTAATTTAAAAAGGTTGAACATAACTTACAATGAGTATTAATCACGTAGTGTTACACGGACAGAATTTCGACTTACAAACTTAAAACATTTGCCACTATAACCTTATTATTATTAACTTAAAATTAAAATTAAAAATATAAATATATATATTGAGAGAGTGAGATTGAAGTATGATATATATTGTGTAAAAATTCGTCAACCAAATGCTTCAATTTATAGGACCTGACCTGCTACAGCAAGCCATGCGATCGCATGGGATTTAGGCAGGATGGCCATGCAATCGCATGGCAGCCTTTTCCTGCACACATTGATTCCAATGGGCTGCGCGTATTTATTTAATATATAATATAATATATATAATTTTATATAATTAATTATATATTATATTATATTCTTGTGCATTGTTGACTTGTAATTTTAGCTCCGTTGCGTCGCGCGTTGATAGTTGGTTCATGTCCCAGTTCCAGATTTTCGAACGTCCTTGCGTACAATTTAATATCTTGTACTTTGTGTTTTGCGGCTTGTACTCTTGTAACTTTTAGACGTTTCTCATCAATAAATTGAACCACTTGGATTTTATTTTGTACTTTTGAGCTTTTTGGTCGTTTGCATCTTCAAATCATCGAATCTGTCTTTTGTCTTCACCTTTTAATATTTAAACGAATATCACTTGTAAATAGAACAATTGCAACTAAAAGCTTGTCTTTCTTGAAAAATAATGCTATAAAATATATGTTCGTTTTTAGCATTATCAAATATTCCCACACTTGAGCGTTGCTTGTTGAATCACTTCTTTATTCTTCACACTTTGTACATCAGTGATTTCTATACGACGGTATGAACAATGATAGTAATGTTGTGGTTTACAGTCCCACATGACTATGAAAATTTAGATCCTTTAAGGAAATTGGATCTTTATGAAAACTTTTGATCTTTTGAAAATTCAATCTAGCTTTTACCCTAGATAAGTTTTCCGGAATAACCCTTCATCGGTGTTTGCAAAATGTTTGTGGGTTTTGTGGGTTTCAGATTTGAAAATTTTAGCTTAAAACTTGTGGTTTTATGTCACCTACTTGCTAACCTTGTATTAGGAAAGCAACACATCCAGTTTACTTGCTCTGTATATTACCTTTTGGTAAACTACCGTTCGGTTGTAAAGGAAAGCGTTGAACAAGCAACTGTTTAAGGCAATGTCTAATGACATGCTTTTGATTATGGTCTATATCGTGTCGGATGCAATTACTATCCTTTGTAGGAGCAATAGTAAAGATCACCCTATAGTTTTTTGGTCTGGCACAAGATCCTGTCTTCGACCATGCTATGCAACCACTGTTCTTACGGTTGACACCCGATTTAGTTCAGGTGACCTAATGAATTCCGGTGAATTCTTAGGATTTTACGTTCAATGGTAATGAACGCATTGAAAATAGGGTTTTCAGAAAACAAATCGGTTTGTAATTTGATCAAAATATTTTCTCGTTCAAGCTCGAGTTTAGATATCATCGAATTCCATGAGTTTGAATTCTCAATCTTTAAGGTCAATCTCAAGGATTGAGTAATATCAGGCTTAAAAGCTGATTTTTAATCTTTAAGGAGATTATCCTTTCTGGGGATCTGATTCATTAGTCTTATAAGCTAATTTGCATGGTGCCCCCCCCCCCATTATACGAGACAGATCCTCTCATGGTTAGGATAAGTCTGACCACTTGTTGAACTTGTTTGATGCTGAGGTCCGTGGATTTCCAGCTGATTTTCGAGAAAACTTTTCAAGGTTTTTCGTAGACTATACAACTGGTCTGGACGACAACTTCCTGACCTAAATCAAGAAGCACGTGTCTTTTTCCCGAAAGACTTTACTTCCTTTTAAATCAAATGGCACATTTCTTTCAAATATACTATAAGAAATCGGGTAAAACTGATAAAATCGTTCAAAACAAAAGTATCTTTAATTATTTGTACAAAGATATGTGATATGTGATTTTAAATAACTTGGTAAAAATTTCCCACACTTGACTTTTATTTTCCTTTCTTTGCCTTTTTATTCTCCTTTATTCCATTTTAAATGAATTCTAATATTTTGGTTTGTTTCTCAAGTTATGTCCTTTACGAGGTAACAATAATTTCTGTGTTAACATCTAGTTTTATCGTTCATAAATATGTATAAACAAGATTTTGAATTCATTTATTTGAAAATTTTTAAAAATTTTACTAGAATTGGGTAGTCAGTATATAAGACTAGGGCTGTTCTTTATTATCAGAGAGCACTAGATTCTAATACAACTACTGCGTTACTAGTATTTTTAATGGTAACCAAGTGTTTAAATTAAAATTTTAAAAACCGAAAGAATTTAACCCCTTCCCACACTTAAGATCGTGCAATGCCCTCATTTGCAAGAAATCAGTAACAATTTAAATTATTGAGGGTGATTAGCGTAAAAAGATGATTAAAATTTTACCAAAATTTCCAAACATATTGTTGTATGCTTTGAATGATAAATGGTGCACTTCATTTGTTTATTCCGTCTGTTGTTATTTCACATATATTTTGCATTTTGTCGTCAAAATTAGTTGCTTTTGCTGAACTTAATGTCAATCATTGAAAATGCGCTATTTTACCCTGTTGTATACATGAGATAAATTACATACAATACAAATATAAACATGCATGGTAATTTGAAATGCGACTTAATATTCCACTTTCAAATTACAAAAATGAAATATTAGTACAAAATAATAAAAATATTAAACATTACATTAAAGTATCAAAATGTTATATGTTTAAACATAAGTAGATAAAAACAATAAAAATATAGAAATCACCAACGGAACTATATCAATCTGGATAGGGGTTCCAGTTCATGTCATCGCTCGGGTTCCATGGTTGGTGGTAGGTCTCCTGATAGGCTTGGTTAGGGTCGTACAAGGTAAAGGGTGGTCGCATATAGGGCTAATGTGGCGGATAGTAAGCAGGTCGAGTCGGGACGTAGTTATGCGGTACCTGATATGATAGCTCGCTCATGATCTGATGCTGATGATAGTGCCATCTATCATGCTGGCGTCGCCTGGAGTTCTCGTACACATTCTCGGCGTGCCACTGCTCATACTGATGATGCCTAGCCTCGTTAGTCATTTCTATCTCATCTATACGCTGGAAAATGTCAGTAGCACTATCCCTAATGACATCCCTAATGTCATCTGCTTCCTCCATCTCCTCATCCAAACCCCTCTCTACCTGTGAATGGCGACCCTAAATATGGTATTGCCTGATTGCGTCTCCTAGTCAATACCTTTGCACCTTGATAGACTTGCAAACCTAAAGTCTCGTCCTGTTCTCTAACCACCATCATTGGACCCCCTTGTTCTCTATCTACACCTAAATACTCTCCAATGAGAGTAACAAAAATACCTCCTCCTATTATTCCCCCGTCCTGTATACCTTCCACCATTTTGGGCAGATAAAAACCAACACAGTAGGGGATATTAACAAAGCCTCTAGTGTCTCGAATGCACTTAAGGCAAAATAAATCGTGTAAGGTCATTTTCTCCTTGTTGTTACCTCTTTGTGTAATCGAGTTTGCTAAGAATCTATGTATTATACGAAGCTCGGCTTTATTAATATCTAAATAGGAGTGTCTTCCTCCACGCGTAAACACATTAAAATTTGACATACGCCTCCAAATGGCGTTAGCGTCAAAATTTCTATCTACCATCTCACCATGATAAATCAAATTTGTACAATCAAGTGATAGTAATTCAGCGGGAGTGTAAATCTGTAAAGCCCTGGCCATGTCCAGCATGGACATCCTGTACATCCTACGGCCAAGTAAAAATAAAAAAAAACTCTTATCGTCTAACCTATCTACATCCTTATTAAAAGCTATAGTACTCATTAGTTCAACACACCACTCTTTATATACAGGCCTACGAGTGGTAAATAAACGTTCCCAATCAGAAAAAGAAGAGCTGCCATACCTTTGGATTAGATGTTGCCTAACTGGGTTAGCTAGGTGGACCCTTTCCAAAGGCTCCCAATCTATTACCTTGGTACTTCTACATTTTTGGTCCAAAGCTTAAATTTGTTACTTTGGTACGTCGGGTAATCTCTCAAACTTCTATCAAATCTTAAATTGGGATGCAATTGTTCTTCATGAATTGTTGGGTGTTCTATTATATGGTGAACGGGAAATGCTACGTAGACAATAAAAAATTGTGGTTCGAATTCATAGTATGGCACGTGTTGATCATAATGTTGTTGTTGTTCAGGTTGTTATTCCGGTTCGTGATATTGCATCTCTGGTTTTGGTTCCGGATCAGGTTGCCTAGACGATGATGCACCTTCCGTATCTGTATTTCTCTGCAAAACACATTAAACACAAAATTTGTGCACCCAAATATGCATTAGTGTTAGCAAAATAACAAATTAAAACAATTACAATAACATGTTTAATCCATATTAAACTTATACTCATTTTCATATTTTTATCAATTGTACACATTTTCAAATAATCATATATGAAAGTGTTTACAAAGTTCATAAGCTTTTATCTCAAATAACATGTCAAAATAATCATTACTGGCAATTAAACAAGTTTCAAATGTCATTTATAACAAATTAATCAAGTTCATGAATTTTAAACTTAAAAAGTCCACTTTAATTCTCAAAAATCATGTTTAGGATCAAAGTTTGGATCAATTAACAACCTAAACTTGTTACACTACTTAATTTAGCACAAATTCATAACAAAAATCAGCCATAACCTGTTTATATCAAAAAGCCCCAAATTGCTCAAGAACACAAACCCTAGATTTCTAAAAAATTTGACGTTTAAGGCTTCAAATCATGTTAAATAGCATCATTCTAGGTTAAACAAGCATAATAAACTAACAATTTAACTCTAATTATACTAGAAATTATCAAAATTAAATTAGGTAAAAATTTGCTCAAGAACACTAAAATTCGAATTTAAAGAGTTTTAGGGGTGTAATCGTTACCTTCTTTGAAAAACTTCTGAACAAACGCATGATTTGAGCGGATTATAGCAAGAAAATTGGTGAATTTTGGTGAAAAATGATGATTTTAGAGAGGATTTGGGAGGGTTTTCGTGTATGTGTGTGTGTTGAAGTGGGAAGACTGAAGCAGCGAGCTGCTCTTTTTGTTTCTGACCAAGTTTTTGCCTCCATGCGATCGCATGGCTTGGCAGTATAAATCCGATGCGATCGCATGGGGTGTAGGTTTTTTTTTTATTTTTTATATAAAACCTTTGACTTATAAAAACAAAAATGAAATAAATTTAAAATATTGTTTCCTTTTATATTGAAGGCGTTTTGGTACGTTGATCTAGTTCGTCCCTCGACAAAATTTTAAAAATTTGTCTTTTTAAAGAGTTGTTTTAAAAGCTAAGAATTTTGGATTTTTAATGTTTTTAGCATACTTTAAATCAATAAGATTAAAAATAATGATAATAAAATTTCTCGTTCCGCCCTCGGGGTAAAGCAATTTCGGTTCAACGACCTAGTCTTCAACTCACGAAGAATTTTAAAAATCATATTTTTAACTTAATGAAATAAAGTACATTTTTGTTTTTAAATTCACACCAAACTTAAATTTAAAATGCATAAAATTAAAAATTCATATTAATATCATTAATATTTAAATATATATCAGTTTTACAAACTTATATTAAAAATAATAGTTTTTAGGATATTTACAAACATAAATATATTGGTTTTAAAAATTTACAATAATTATTTAATATTAATTTAAAAACAAGGTAAAAATTAAAATTAAAAATCTTTTTGGTCTTTTATCCCACTTTAATCAAACAAATATTATCAAAAATATACGCCCCTCTTTTTGGGTAAAGTAATTTCGGCTAAATTACCTAGTTTTACTCCTGACGAATTTCTGAAATATTTTGGATTGATTGATTAAAGATATTTATACCTTATTAATAAACGGTAAATTTCGCAGTGATGTAATAAATTTTTGTATGATATCAATAATTTCGGTTTCGCATACCTAATTTTATTGAATATCAATTTAATACTTTATAGCGAACGATTCAACGTTTATTATCAAAAGGTTAAAAGCAATAAAAATAAAATAAAAACTGTACATACTTACCTATGAGAAAGATTTCTCAGAGACCAGCTTTAGCCGCCTCATAGGAGAGTCGTGTAATTTGGTTTTCCATAGCTACATAAGCGTAACCTCGATTCTTCAATAACTTTTCTTCTAAACATATGAACGGTCCTTCTCTGCATAGAGTAACAAATTCGGTATTTGAATATGTTTGATTGTTCGAACATTTACCTTCGTGTGACCATTTTCCGCATTTATGACATCTTTCAAGGTGTCGTGCTCTTCTTTTTGTTGCGGATTTTGATTTTCCTTTACCAAAATGTATCTTATGATGATTCTTCCTGAGTTCTTTTCTCACTTCATCCATTTTGCCTCTTATGAATGATACCAGTTCACTCGGGAAGACGTTATTATTACGTTTAGTAATCATAGCGTGTAGTAGTAGAACATGGTTCAGATCAAAGGAATTCTTCATCTTGTAAAACCTAAAAAAATAAAAATTCAGAATGGGGGGAGAAGACTAGTTCTTTAGGGTCCGCTAGGGAAAGACCATTCGGATTTCATTTTCGAGAACTACACGAAAACAGAAAATCTAACTCTAACAGAAATATATATTATCCTTAAAAAGACTTGATTCTCCCCAAACTTAGTTAGCTGTGGTGTAGAAATTGTGATTGACTTCAACTTCCATTAGACCATGTATGTAATGTTTAATTCTGTGACCATTAACCTTAAATTCAATCCCATTCGAATTTATTAATTCTATTGTTTCGTATGGGAAAACTCTTTTGACTATGAATGGTCCTGACCATCTTGATTTCAATTTTCCAGGAAATAGCTTGAATCATGAATTGAAAAGAAGAACCCTGTCTCATTCTTTAAATTCTTTTGAACTTCTAATTCTTTTATCATGCCATTTCTTCGTTCTTTCTTTATAGATTAATGAATTTTCATATGCTTCATGTCTTAATTCTTCTAATTCGTTTAGTTGACTTAACCGTAGACGTCCAGCTTCATGTAAATCAAGATTACATGTCTTCAAAGCCCAAAATGCTTTGTGCTCAATTTCTACTGGAAGGTGACATGCTTTTTTGTAAATGAGTCTAAAAGGTGTGGTACCGATTGGAGTTTTGTAGGCTGTTCTAAAAGCCCAGAGTGCATCCTCCAATTTTATGGACCATTCCTTTGGATTTGATCCTACGTTTTTCTCTAGAATACGTTTTAATGCTCGGTTGGTATTTTCAACTTGTCCACTTGTTTGTGGATGATAAGCGGTTAAGATTTTATGAGTTACTCCATATCTTTTGAGAACTTTCTCAAGTTGATTATTACAGAAATGAGTACCCCGATCACTTATTAAAGCTTTCGGTGTTCCAAACCTTGCAAAAAGACGTTTTAAAAAGTTGACTACAACTCGTGCATCGTTAGTTGGGAGAGCTTGTGCTTCCGCCCATTTAGATACATAATCAATGGCAACGAGAATGTAGAGATTATTATGAGATTTTGGAAATGGACCCATAAAGTCAATACCCCATATGTCAAATACTTCACATACTTGAATGATATTTTGTGGCATTTCATCACGTTGACTTATTTTTCCGGCCCTTTGACAAGCATCACAGGATTTGCAAAGAAGGTATGCGTCTTTGAAAATTGTAGGCCAATAGAATCCAGCGTTCGTAGACTTTTCTTGCTGTAAGTTGAGGCCCATAATGCCCTCCTGTTGGTCCTGTGTGACAATGGTTTAAGATTTGACTAGCTTCATCTCCGAATACACATCGACGGATTATTCCATCGGGGCAACTTTTAAACAAATGTGGATCTTCCCAAAAATAGTATTTTATATCACTAAAGAATTTCTTTCATTTTTGGTACGACAACCTTTTTTCAAGGAATCCACATACTAAGTAGTTTACATAGTCTGCAAACCATGAAATTTCACTATAATCGATTTTCAAAAGATATTCATCAGGAAAGTTGTCTTGTATAGCCGATTCATTTAGAACTTCTAATTCAGGATTTTCAAGACGAGAAAGATGATCAGCGGCGAGATTTTCTGCTCCCTTTTTGTCTCGGATTTCAATATCGAACTCTTGTAAAAGTAAGATCCAACGGATTAATCTTGGTTTGGCATCTTGTTTCGAAAATAGATATCTAAGAGCAGAATGGTCGGTTTAGACCACCGTTTTTGCTAAAAGGAGATACGAACGAAATTTGTCAAAAGCAAAGACAATAGCAAGGTGTACTTTTTCAGTAGTTGTGTAATTCGTTTGTGCTCCTTGTAACGTCTTACTGGCGTAATAAATAGGTTGAAATCGTTTTTCAATCCTTTGTCCTAAAACGACTCCCATTGCAAAATCACTTGCATCGCACATGAGTTCAAATGGTAAATTTCAATTTGGAGTTATCATGATCGGCGCATTAGTGAGTTTTTCTTTAAGAATATTAAAATATTTTATGCATTCATCCGAAAAGATGAATGGAGCATCCTTTTCTAGGAGTTTATTCATAGGAGTGGCAATTTTAGAAAAGTCTTTTATGAAACGTCGGTAAAAAACGGCATGCCCTAGAAAACTCCTAACTCCTCTAACACTGGTGGGATGTGGAAGTTTAGCAATTACATCTACTTTAGCTCTATCCACTTCAATTCCTTCCTTTGAAATTTTATGACCAAGAACGATGCCTTCTTTAACCATGAAATGGCATTTCTCCCAATTAAGAACTAGATTTGATTGCTCGCATCTAATAAGCATTCGTTCAAGATTAACTAGACATGTTTCAAAAGTATCACCGAAGACTGAAAAGTCATCCATGAAAACTTCCATGCATTCTTCTATCATGTCGTGAAAAATCGTCATCATGCACCTTTGAAAGGTTGCAGGGGCATTGCAAAGTCCAGATGGCATGCGTTTGTAAGCAAAAGTACCATAAGGGCACGTGAACGTAGTTTTCTCTTGATCCTCGGGTGCTATTGGAATTTAAAAATATCCGGAAAAACCGTCAAGAAAACAATAGTAACTATTCCCGGCTAATCTTTCCAACATTTGATCAATGAAAGGTAAGAAAAAGTGATCTTTTCTGGTGGCGTCATTTAATTTTCTATAATCAACACAGACACGCCATCCTGTTACAGTCCTAGTAGGAATAAGCTCATTCTTTTCTTTTGTGATAACAGTCATGCCACCCTTCGTAGGTACGCATTGAACTGAGCTTACCCATGGACTATCAGAGATTGGATAAATTAAACCTGCATCTAGCAGTTTAATAATTTCTTTCTTAACAACATCTTGCATATTGGGATTTAGTCTTCGTTGGTGTTGCACATAAGTTTTATGGCCTTCTTCGATAAGGATTTTATGTGTGCAATACGAAGGACTTATGCCTTTAATGTCATGAATCTTCCATGCAATAGCTGGTTTATGAGCTTTGAGCACAGAAATGAGTTGAGATTTTTCATTTTCAGTAAGAGAAGACGATATTATTACAGGTAATTCGGATTCACCATGTAAATAAGCGTATTCCAAATGGTTTGGAAGTGGCTTTAACTCTAATATCGGTGGCTCTTCTATCGATGATTTGTATCGATATTTGTCTTCCTCTTTTAGCATTTGAAGTTCTTCTGTTGTTGGTTCATATTCATTAGCCATAAGTGTAGCTAACATTTCAGCTTCATCAATTGGTTCAGTTCCTTCTCCTAAAGAACATTCTTCTGTTCCTTGTAATTCTGGAAATTCTTCTAACAATTCTGCATGTGAATCTATAGTTTGAATATAATAACATGTATCATCTGCAGATTTTGGTTGTTGCATGGCTCTATCAATAGAAAAAGTGACACTCTCGTCCTCTATACTTAGGGTCAGTTTCTTACCAAACACGTCTATTATTGATGTTAAAGCTAAGGAGTATAAAATACTATTAAATTTTTGCAGGAAACACTATTAAATACGATACAATTTTACACAAGATATTTATTTATTTATAGAATGGATATACTTAAACCTTGCTACAACACTTATAGGCAGTGTACCTAATCATACAGTAGTGTAGTTTTTAGTAAGTCCGGTTCGTTCCACAGGGAATCTTTTTAAACAAAGCTTAACGCTATATTAGTTTACTTTTATAAAAATACAAATATATATATATAAGTAATATTATTATTATAAAGGGGGGTTTTTACCGTTTAATGACCGGTTTGTCGATTTTTAAAACTTTAGTCGCAGTTAAAACCAAATGTAAAATAATAAATATAAATACAAGACTTAAATTAAAGCGTAAAGTAAATAACAATAATGAAATTGCGAATAATAAAAGTGCGATAAAATAAACTTGCGATAATTAAAAAGTACGATAATTAAAAGTACAATTAAATACAATAACAATAAAAATTCGATAATTAGAAGTGCAATTAAATATAAAATAAAGGAAATTAAATATGAAATAAAAGAATTATGCTTATTTAAACTTCCGTAATCATGATGTTTGACGTGTTGATTTTAGTTTTATGCCCATGGGTTAATTGTCCTTTGTCCTGGATTATTTAATATGTCCATACGGATTTGTCCATAATAGTCCATCAGTCATAAATATAAAGAGCGAAAGCCTTCGTCAAATTATTCTTATTTCCGAAGTTAAATATTCCAACTAATTGGGGATTCGAATTGTAACAAGGTTTTAATACTTTGTTTAATGAATACACCAGGTTATCGACTGCGTGTAAACCAAGGTTTTACTACTTTGTTAACAATTACACCAATTACCCTTGAATGTAATTCACCCCTGTTTCAACAAGTCTATTAACTATTAATCCAGTTCCGTATCCGGTAAAATGAATAATTATTGGTATTTATAGATATCCCGCCCACCGTACCCAGTCAAGCGTATGTGGTTATATATAAATACGTCGAATTATAAGTTTGTATATTAAATTAACAAGGTATTGTTTAGTTAATATAAAACCCATTAATAGCCCATAGTCTAATTTCCACAAGTGTCGTTCTTTTATCCAAACCCCAATTATGGTACAAAGCCCAATTACCCAATTTTAGTAATTAGCCCAACATCATGATTACTTCGGATTAAATAAGCATAATAATAACTTAGCTACAAGACATTAATATAAAAAGGTTGAACATAACTTACAATGATTAAAAATAGCGTAGCGTTACACAGACAGAATTTCGACTTACACCTTTACAATATTCGCTAACATACCCTTATTATTAGAATTTAAAATTAAAATTAAAATTAAAATATAAATTATAAATATATATTACGTATATATTGAGAGAAGAAGAAAAAAAAGAAGATGATAAAAATGATCAGAATTCGGTTGGCTTTATAGGGAGTTTCAAAACTTGGGGCTCCGCGACTCGCGGCATTTTTGCCTTCAAACTCCTCGAGTCGCGGAGATTGAAAATACAGCTCACATCCTTTTGGAGTCTTTCTTGCCGACGATTTATTTATAAATATAATATATATATAATTAATATAATTAATTATATATTATATTATATTTATATACATAGTTAACTTGTAATTTTCAGTCCGTTGCATCGAGCGTTGAGAGTTGACTCATGTCCAGGTTCCGGATTTTCGAACGTCCTTGCCTACAATTTAATATCTTGTACTTTGCATTTTGAATCTTGTACTCTTGTAATTTCGAGACGTTTCTTATCAATAATTGGAACCTTTTTGATTGTCTTTTGTACTTTTGAGCTTTTTGGTCGTTTGCGTCTTCAATTCGTCGAATCTGTCTTTTGTCTTCACCTTTTATTATTTAAACGAATATCACTTGTAAATAGAACAATTGCAACTAAAAGCTTGTCTTTCTTGAGGAATAATGCTATGAAATATATGTTCGTTTTTAGCATTATCAAATATTCCCACACTTGAATTGTCCTCAACCAATATCGTCTTGAAATACTAGAATCACTTCTTTATTCTTCACACTTTGTACATCAGTGATTTCTATACGGTGGTATAAACAATGGTAGTAACGATATGGTTTACAGTCCCACATGACTATAAAAATTTAGATCCATTAAGGAAATTGGATTTTTATGAAAACATTTGATCTTTTGAAAATTAAATCTAGTTTTTACCCTAGATAAGTTTTCCGGAATAACCCTTTACCGGTGTTTGCAAAATATTTTTGTGGGTTTGGTGGGTTTCAGATTTGAAAATTTTAGCTCAAAACTTATGGTTTTGTGTCACCCACTTGCTAACCTTGTATTTGGAAAGCAACACGTCCAGTTTACTTGTCCCGTATATTACCTTTCGGTAAACTACCGTCCGGTTGTAAAGGAAAGCGTTGAACAAGCAACTGTTTAGGCAATGTCCCCTGACATGCTTTTAATTATGGTCTATAACGTGTCGGACGCAATTACTATCCTTGGTAGGAGCAATAGTAAAGCTCACCCTTATGATTTTTCGGTTTGGCACAAGGTCCTGTCTTTGACCATGCTATGCAACCACCGTTCTTACGGTTGACACCCGGTTTGGTTCAGGTGACCTAATGAATTCCAGGTGAATTCCTAGGATTTTACGTTCAATGGTAATGAACGCATTGAAAATAGGGTTTTCAGAAAACAAATCGGTTTGTAGTTTTGATCAAAATATTTTCTCGTTCAAGCTCGAGTTTAGATATCATTGAATTCCATGAGTTTGTAATTCTCAATCTTTAAGGTCAATCTCAAGGATTGAGTAATATCATGCTTAAAAGCTGATTTTTGATCTTTTAAGGAGATTATCCTTTCTGGGGATCTGATTCATTAGTCTTATCCAGCTAATTTGCATGGTGCCCCCCCCCCCATTTTACGAGATAAATCCTTCTCATGGTTAGGATAAATCTGACCACTTGGCGACCCTGTTTAATGCTGAGGTCCGTGGATTTCCTGCTGATTTTAGTGATGACTTTTCTAGATTTTTCGTCAACCTACAGCTGGTCTGGACGACAACTTCATGACCTAAATCAAGAAGCGCGTTTCTTTTTCGGAAGACTTTACTTCCTTTTAATGATGGAATTGATTCATCGTGTAGATCCATCTTTTCTTTTCTTTCATCGGGTAAAACAGTTTAGTTTAGTCCAAAGCAAAAGTATTTTCAGTTATTTGTTACAGATATATGTGACATATGTTTAAGATAACTTGGTAAATTTTCCCACACTTGGCTTTTATTTTCCTTTTTATCGTCCTCTATTCCATTTTAAATGAATTTTAACATTTTGGTTTGTTTCTCAATTTATGTCCTTTCCGAGGTTACAATAATTTCGGTGTTAAAACCTAGTTTTATTGTTCATAAATATGTATAAACATGATTTTGAGTTCATTTAATTGAAAAAAAAAATTTGAAAATTTTACTAGAATTGGGTAGTCAGTATATAAGACTAGGGCTGTTCTTTATTATCAGAGAGCACTAGATTCTAATACAACTACTGCTTTACTAGTATTTCTAATGGTAACCAAGTGTATAAGATAAAAATTTTAAAATCCGAAAGAATTTAACCCCTTCCCACACTTAAGATCTTGCAATGCCCTCATTTGCAAGAAATCAGTAACAATTTAAATTATTGAGGGTGATTTGTGTGAAAATGATTAAATTTTTACCAAAGTTTCCAAATATATTGGCGTTTGTTTGCTGAATGATAAATGGTGCACATCATTTGTTCATTCCGTCTTGTTGTTATTTCACATATATTTTGCATCTTGTCGTCAAAATTAGTTGCTTTTGCTGAACTTAATGCCAGTCTTTGAAAATGCGTTGTTTTACCCTGTTGTGTGCATAAGATAAACTGCAAACATATATACATATTTTTGAAGTTTGGTATATTACCCCACATTCAAAAATTATTAAAATCTAAGAATAAAAGTTAGAAAATTATAACAACTATTACAATATTAACATAAGTATTAAACATATCAACATTACAAATTACAAAATAAATAAAACTAAGTAGACTAGGGATGATATTGGTACCAATAGGGGTTCCAAGCATAACCATAGGTGCTATAGAAAGCTTCGGCAGGGTTATAAGTAGGATACGGTGGTTGCATCTCTATAGACCAGGGAGGGAAGATGGGTTTTGGTGTAGGAATATAGTTTCTACCTATATGTTGGTAATGAGCTATGATTTGGTTTTGATGAACTTGCCAATCTTCAAATGCTCTCTGTCTAGCATTTTCGTACTCCTGTGAAGCTATAAACCTTTGCATTTCTTGCATTTCATTTCCCCCTCCTACATTACCTTGCTGTTGGTTTCTCTCAACCTGTGGATGTCTACCATGGTATTGTACTGCGGCGTTATTTCGCCTCTTCAAAACTTTCACACCATGGTATACATTTAAACCTATAGTATCGCGGGGTTCTGGTTCTTCTACTAATAATCCCCCCGACTTATATCCACACCGAGATATTCAGCAATCAAAGTAATAAAAATACCACCTCCTATTATGCTATGCGGTCTCATTCCCCTAACCATAGCTGATAAATAATAACCCACACAATAAGGTATACTTACAGCGCTTTGTGGGTCTCGAATACACATATGGTAAAACAAATCCTGTTCATTTACCTTTTCCTTGTTCTTACCTCTTTGTGTAATCGAATTAGCTAAAAACCTATGAATCACTCTTAATTCAGCTCTATCTATATCCAAATAAGAGTAATTTCCCCCTTTGAAATGGTGATGGCTTGTCATTTGACTCCACACACCGTGTGTATCAAAATTTTCATCTATCTTTCTACCATTTAGTATCAACCCTCTACAATCGACAGATGCTAACTCCTCAGGCGTATATATACGTAAAGCCTGAGCCATGTCTAGTAAAGACATGTGGCGCATCGAACCTCCTAACAAAAATCTAATAAAAGATCGATCGGTTAAACTAGCTACCCGATCATTTAATTCTATACTACATAACAATTCTTCACACCATACTTTATATACAGGTCTACGCATGGTGAATAAACTTACCCAGTCATTAAAAGTAGAATTACCATACCTCTGTACAAGTAATTCCCTAATTGCCCGGCCAATTCTACAGCTTCTAATGGTCCCCATTCTATGACCCTAGGTACCTCAACAACTTTAGAATGAAGCGTATGCAACCCCCTTTGATACTTTGGATAATCTATCCAAAGTCTGTCAAATCTCAGGTTCGGATGCAAATCTTCCAAGTGCATATCAGAAAATGTCATGACTGGATGAGGTATATCCTGCTTGTAGTAGTTATCCACCTCCTGTTGTTCCGCATTCTCAGCAGGAGCATTTTGGGCTTGGGATGAAGATTCACCCCTTTCAGTCTGCAAAACACATCAAACACAATTTTTGTGCATCCAAATATGCATTAGTGTCAGCAAAATCATCAATCAAAATAATTACAATGACATGATCAATTTATATCAAACTTAAGCTCATTTTCACATTTTTATCAAATCTACACTTTTTCAAATAAGCATATACGAAAATGTTCGCCAAGTTCATAAGCATTCAACTCAAATAACATGTCAAAATAATCATTACTAGCAATTAAACAAGTTTCAAATGGCATTATCTTTCAAAAATCAAGTTCATGAATTTTAGACTTGAAAAAGTCCACTTTAATTCTCAAAATCATGTTTAGGCTCAAAGTTTGGATCATTTAACTACCTAAACATGTTACACTACTTAATTTAGCAACAATTCATGACAAAAATCGGCCATAACCTGTTTATATCAAAAAGCCCCAAATTTGCTCAAGAACACAAACCCTAGATTACTCAAAATTTGAAGTTTAAGGCTTCTAATCATGTTAAATAGCATCAATCTAGGTTATATAAGCATAATACATAAACAATTTAAGCATAATTACACTAAAAAGCATCAAAATCAAATTGGGGAAAAAAATTGCTCAAGAACACTAATTTCGGATTAAATGGTGTTTAGGTGTAGAAATTTACCGTTTTTCTTGAGTAATTCCTAGATAGCATCCTTCTCAACATGATTTTAGTAAAAGATTTGATGATTAACGGTTAAAAATTGTGATTTTGGGGGTGTTTTTGCGAGTTTTTTCGGAGTGTTTTCGCAGTGTTTTCTGTTTTTTTTGGTTGGGACTGAGCTGTTCGATTAGTATATTTTTTTTCTAGTTTTCGGTCCTCCCGCGACTCCCGGAGATTTCCCCTTCAAACTCCGCGAGTCGCTGAGTTTGGTATTTTTTTTTTTTAAAACTTATACTAATTAAAACAATTAAGTAATTAATTTTAAAATTTTGTTTCCCTTGTTATTTAGGACGAGGTCGTTTCGGATCGATGTCCTAGTCCGTCCCTCGACAAAATTTTAAAATTTGTCTTTTTGTAGCGATTGTTTTTAAAAGCTAAGATTTTTGGATTTTTTAATGTTTTTGGCATACTTTAATTCAATAAGATTAAAAATAATGATAATAAAAGTTCTCGTCCCTCCCTCGAGTAAAGCAATTTCGGTTCAAAGACCTAGTCTTCAACTTACGATGAATTTTAAAAATCATATTTTTAACTTAATGAGATAAAGTAAATTTTTGTTTTTAAATTCACACAATTTAAATATAAAATTCAAAATTAATATTAAAAATTCACACCAAACTTAAAATTTGAAATGCATAAAATTAAAAATTCATATTTTAAAAATGAAAAATTCATACCAAACTTAATTTAAAAATTCATATTATAAATTCACACCAAACTTATATTAATTTTTCAAATATTTACAATTTTAAATATATTGTTTTTACAAAGTTTACAATATTAATTTAAGATTTATATATTAATTTTAAAAACATGGTAAAAAAAATATTAAAAATCTTTTTGGCTTTTTATCCCACTTTAATCAATCAAATATTATCAAAAACATGCGCCCCTCTTTTCGGTAAAGTAATTTCGGTTCCAAGACCTAATTTAACTCATGACGAATTTTTAAAATATTTTGGGTTGATTGATTAAAGATATTTATACCTTAAGAATAAACGTTAAATTTCGCAGTGATGTAATAAATTTTTGAATGATATCAATAATTTCGGTCGCCAAACCTAATTTTATTTAATACCAATTTTATACTTTTTAGCGAACAAATTAGCGTTTATTATCAAAAGGTTAAAAATAATAATAAAGAAATAAAAACTGTACAAACATACCTGTGAAATAGATTTCTTAGTTATATGATCTATCCCATTCATAAGATAGTCGGTTTAATTGGTTTTCCATAGCTACATAGGCGTAACCTCGAGTATTCAGTGTCTTTTCTTCTAAACATATGAACGGTCCGTCTCTGCATAAAGTAACAAATTCGGTATTTGAATAGGTTTGATTATTTGAACATTTACCTCCATGTGACCATTTTCCGCATTTGTGACATTTTTCTAGGTGTCGTGCTCTTCTTTTTGCTGCGGATTTTGATTTTCCTTTACCAAATTGTAACTTATTATCTTCGCATCTGGATTCTTTTCTAACTCCGTCCATTCTTTCTCTGATTACTGATACTATTTCACTCGGTAGTATGTCATTATTACGTTTAGTGATCAAAGCGTGTAGCATTAGACCATGGTTTAGTTCACAGGCAGTCTTCATTTTGTAAAAACCTAAAAAAATAAAAATTCAGAATGGGGGAAGAAGACTAGTTCTTTAGGGTCTGCTAGGGAAAGACCATTCGGGTTCCATTTTCGAGAACTACACGAAAACAGACAATCTAACTCTAACAGAAATACATAAACCCCTTGATTCTCCCCACACTTAGTTAGCTGTGGTGTCGAAATTGTGATTAACTTCGTTGTCGACTTCCATCGGACCATGTATGTAATGTTTAACTCTGTGACCATTAACTTTAAATTCAATCCCATTTGAATTTATCAATTCTACTGTTCCGTATGGGAAAACTCTTTTGACTATGAATGGTCCAGACCATCTTGATTTCAATTTTCCAGGAAATAGCTTGAATCGTGAATTGAAAAGAAGAACTCTGTCTCCTTCCTTAAATTCTTTTGAACTTCTGATTCTTTTATCATGCCATTTCTTCGTTCTTTCTTTATAGATTAACGAATTTTCGTATGCTTCATGTCTTAATTCTTCTAATTCATTTAGTTGGCTTAATCGTAGACGTCCAGCTTCATGTATATCAAGATTACATGTCTTCAAAGCCCAAAATGCTTTGTGTTCAATTTCTACTGGAAGATGACATGCTTTTCCATAAACAAGTCTAAAAGGTGTGGTTCCAATTGGAGTTTTGTAGGCTGTTCTAAAAGCCCAGAGTGCATCCTCCAATTTAATGGACCATTCCTTCGGATTTGATCCTACGGTTTTCTCTAGAATACGTTTTAATGCTCGGTTGGTATTTTCAACTTGTCCACTTGTTTGTGGATGATATGCGGTGGAGATTTTATGAGTTACTCCATATCTTTTAAGAACTTTCTCAAGTTGATTATTACAGAAATGAGTACCCCCCGATCACTTATTAAAGCTTTCGGTGTTCCAAACCTTGCAAAAAGACGTTTTAAAAAGTTGACTACAACTCGTGCATCGTTAGTTGGGAGAGCTTGTGCTTTCGCCCATTTAGATACATAATCAATGGCTACGAGTATATATAGATTATTATGAGATTTTGGAAATGGACCCATAAAGTCAATACCCCAAATGTCAAATACTTCACATACTTGGAAGACATTTTGTGGCATTTCATCACGTTGACTTATTTTTCCGGCCCTTTGACAAGCATCACAGGATTTGCAAAGAAGGTGTGCGTCTTTGTAAATTGTAGGCCAATAGAATCCAGCATCATAAACTTTTCTTGCTGTTAGTTGAGGCCCATAATGCCCTCCTGTTGGTCCTGTGTGACAATGGTTTAATATTTTACTAGCTTCATCTCCAAATACACATCGGCGTATTATTCCATCGGGACAACTTTTAAACAGATGTGGATCTTCCCAAAAATAGTGTTTTATATCACTGAAGAATTTCTTTCGTCTTTGGTACGATAATCCTTTTTCAAGGAATTCACAAACTAAGTAGTTTGCATAGTCTGCAAACCATGGGATTTCTTTATAATCTATCTTCAATAGATATTCATCAGGAAAGTTGTCTTGCATGGCCAATTCATTTAGAACTTCTAATTCGAGATTTTCAAGACGAGAAAGATGATCAGCGGCGAGATTTTCTGCTCCTCTTTTATCTCGGATTTCAATATCAAACTCTTGTAAGAGTAAGATCCAACGGATTAATCTTGGTTTAGCATCTTGTTTTGAAAATAGGTATCTAAGAGCAGAATGGTCGGTATAGACCACCGTTTTTGCTAGAACGAGATATGATCGAAATTTGTCAAAAGCAAAGACAATAGCAAGGAGTTCTTTTTCAGTAGTTGTATAGTTCGTTTGTGCTCCTTGTAACGTCTTACTAGCATAATATATAGGTTGAAATCATTTTTCAATCCTTTGTCCTAAAACGGCTCCCATTGCAAAATCACTTGCATCGCACATTAGTTCAAATGGTAGATTCCAATTTGGTGTTATCATGATTGGCGCATTAGTGAGTTTTTCTTTAAGAATATTAAAAGATTTGATACATTCATCTGAAAAGATGAATGGAGCATCCTTTTCTAGGAGTTTATTCATAGGAGTGGCAATTTTAGAAAAATCTTTTATGAAACGTCGGTAAAAACCGGCATGCCCTAGAAAACTCCTAACTCCTCTAACATTGGTGGGATGTGGAAGTTTAGCAATTACATCTACTTTACCTCTATCCACTTCAATTCCTTCTTTTGAAATTTTATGTCCAAGAACGATGCCTTCTTTAACCATGAAATGGCATTTCTCCCAATTAAGTACTAGATTTGATTGTTCGCATCTAATAAGCATTCGTTCCAGATTAACTAGACATGATTCAAATGTATCACCGAAGACTGAAAAGTCATCCATGAAAACTTCCATGCATTCTTCTATCATGTCGTGAAAAATCGCCATCATACACCTTTGAAAGGTTGCAGGGGCGTTGCAAAGTCCAAATGGCATGCGTTTGTAAGCAAAAGTACAATAAGGGCACGTGAATGTGGTTTTCTCTTGGTCCTCGGGTGCTATTGGAATTTGAAAATATCCGGAAAATCCATCTAGGAAACAATAATAACTATTTCCGGCTAATCTTTCCAACATTTGATCTATGAAAGGTAAGGGAAAGTAATCTTTTCTGGTGGCGTCATTTAATTTTCTATAATCAATACATACACGCCATCCTGTTACAGTTCTAGTAGGAATAAGCTCATTTTTCTCATTTGTAATGACAGTCATGCCACCCTTCTTAGGCACGCATTGAACTGGGCTTACCCATGGACTATCAGAGATTGGATAAATTAGACCTGCGTCTAGCAGTTTAATAATTTCTTTTTTAACTACATCTTGCATATTAGGATTTAGTCTTCGTTGGCGTTGCACATACGTTTTATGACCTTCTTCCATAAGGATTTTATGTGTGCAATATGAAAGACTTATTCCTTTAATATCATGAATCTTCCATGCAATGGCTGGTTTATGAGCTTTCAACACAGAAATGAGTTGTGATTTCTCATTTTCAGTAAGAGAAGACGATATTATTACAGGTAATTCAGATTCACCATGTAAATAAGCGTATTCCAAATGGTTTGGAAGTGGCTTTAACTCTAATTTCGGAGGTTCTTCTATCGATGATTTGTATCGATATCTGTCTTCTTCTTTTAGCATTTGAATTTCTTCTGTTGTTGGTTCATATCCATTAGCTATAAGTGTAGCTAACATTTCAGCTTCATCAATTGGTTCATTACCTTCTCCTAAAGAACATTCTCCTGTTCCTTGTAATTCTGGAAATTCTTCTAATAATTCTGCATGTGCATCTATAGTTTGAATATAATAACATGTATCATCTGCAGATTGTGGTTGTTGCATTGCTCTATCAACTGAAAAGGTAACACTCTCATCCTCTATACTTAGGGTCAGTTTCTTACCGAACACGTCTATCATTGCTTTAGCCGTGTTTAAGAATGGTCTTCCTAATATGAGAGGAACTTGAGAATCTTCTTCCATGTCCAGAACAACAAAATCTACTGGAAATACTAAAGTACCAACTTTAACTAGCATGTTCTCCATTATCCCTCTAGGATATTTTATTGATCTATCGGCTAGTTGTATGCTTATTCTGGTTGGTTTCAATTCTCCAAGGTCTAGTTTAGCGTATAGTGAATACGGCATTAGATTTATACTAGCACCTAAGTCTGCCAATGCTTCTATTGAACTAAGACTACCCAAAAACATGGAATTGTGAAACTTCCTGGATCAGATAATTTTTCTGGTATCTTATTCAACAGCACTGCTGAACAATTAGCATTCATAGTAACAGCCGAGAGTTCTTCCATTTTCTTTCTATTTGAGATTAGATCTTTCAAGAATTTAGCATATCTAGGAATTCCTGAAATCACATCAATGAAAGGAAGATTACATTTATCTGTTTAAACATATCCAAGAATTTGGATTGCTCGACTTCAAGTTTCTCTTTCTTCATTTTACTCGGGTAAGGAAGTGGTGGTTGGTATGGTTTAACATAAGGTTTAGCCTTAACTGTGTTATCTTCATTAACCTTTTCAACTACCGGTTCTTTTTCTTTATCTTGATCAGGTTGTGGTTCTTGTGGAGTAGGAATAGCTTCATCAGAAGTTACAGGTATTTCAGGTGGTTTAAGCGTTGTACCACTTCTTGTGGTAATGGCTTTAGCTGTTTCA
Source organism: Rutidosis leptorrhynchoides (assembly GCF_046630445.1). Taxonomy (NCBI): domain Eukaryota; kingdom Viridiplantae; phylum Streptophyta; class Magnoliopsida; order Asterales; family Asteraceae; genus Rutidosis; species Rutidosis leptorrhynchoides. The sequence goes on along the minus strand of NC_092338.1, from coordinate 406,580,838 downwards.
TTTCGGGGGTTAGCATTTGTATCACTAGGTAGACTTCCTGGTTTTCTTTCACCTATTAACCTTGCTAGGTTACTTACTTCTTGTTCCAGATTTTGAATAGAAGCTTGTTGATTTCTAAATGCTTGAGCATTTTGTTCATTAGTTTGTTTCTGAGATGTGAAAAACTGCGTTTGAGTTTCAACTAGCTTCGTCATCATATCTTCTAAATTCGGCTTTTTATCATCGGTTTGTTGTGGTGGTTTGTTTTGAAAATTAGGTCTTTGCTGATTGTAAGTATTATTGGATACTTGTTGATTGCTAGGACCTTGTTGGTTGTTGTATGGAATATTTCTGTTATAATTCTGGTTTTGATTGTAAATCGGTCTTGGCGGTTGATAATTATTCTGATAATTATTTCCAGGCCTTTGGTTTATGTATGAAATATTCTCTCTTTGTTCCATTGTTAATTCAATACTGAGACAATCTTTTGTCAAATGTGGTCCTCCACACTGCTCACAACTAATTCGTATTGAGTGAATATCTTTAGTCATCTTTTCCATTCGTCTCTCGACAGCATCTATCTTTGCGGAAATAGAATCTAAGTCATGGCTAGAATCGGCTCTAGCTGCTTTAGATGATCTAACGATGTCTTTTTCTTGGTGCCACTCATGTGAGTGGGAAGCAGTGTTATCAATAATTTTGTAAGCATCAGTTTCGGTTTTCTTCATAATAGAACCACCAGCTGCTATATCTATGTCTTTCCTTGTAGTGATGTCGCATCCTTGGTAGAATATTTGTACTATTTGACAGGTGTCTAAACCATGTTGCGGACATCCTCTTAACAACTTTCCATATCTTGTCCACGCCTCATATAGAGTTTCATTCGGCTTCTGTGTGAACGTAACATTTTCTGCTTGAAGTCTTACGGCTTTAGATGCAGGAAAGAATTGTTTAAGAAATTTTTCAACTAAAACGTCCCATGTATCAATCGCCCCTTCAGGTAACGATTCCAACCAATCTTTGGCTTCTCCCTTTAAAGTCCAGGGAAATAACATGAGATATATCTGTTCATCCTCCACTTCTCGGATTTTAAATAGTGTGCAGATCCTATTGAAGGTACGTAGATGTTCATTTGGATCTTCCTTCGGCGCACCACTAAATTGGCATTGATTAGTCACCATGTGTAGAATTTGTCCTTTGATTTCATAATCTGGCGCATTAATGTCTGGATGAGTAATTGCGTGACCTTGGCCAGTGCGTTTAGCTCTCATTCGGTCTTCCAAACTTAAAGGTTCCAGATTCTCCATAATTGAATTTGTTGAATCGGAATCACTAGAGGATTCTGATTTAATGGTTCGTTCCTCAACAATCTCTGTTTGAATGATTGGTGGTTCCGGAGGAAAATTTAATGGTTCAGGATCTACGAATCGTTCCTGAATATTCTCCGGATTCTCAATTGTGAGGTCGGGTTCAAAAAATGGATTATCGGAAATTTGAACTGAAGTACTTGGTCGACTGGATGACGATTCTAAAGAAAAATCAACGGCGGTAATATTTGCTAAATGTCTTGATCTAGTTACAGGTGGTGAACGTACAAAAGGTGGTGAACGTCTTGCTCGGTGCATTCACTGAATATCCTATTAGTTTTTAAAAGGAAAGAAAAATTATAATAAGTTATCCAATCAATAGACTTTTCTGATTTTGCCCACGTTTTGAATAGCCAAAAGATGCAGCAGAGGGGTAGGATTCGTTTGGTCTCAATATAATTGAGGACTGTTTGGCTCCAATAACCCGATCCACGTACAAATCCAACTATTACTACGAACCAGAAAATTTTGATGTCTATTAATTTAACCACTTAAAATAAATTTTCGTAATTTTAAGAGATTTAGATAAGAAGTAGAATAAAAATCTATGTCCTAAAACTAGAATAGCGAGAAATAAGAAAGAAAAAGAGTTCGTCGAAAAAAGGTCGAAAAATAAAAATGGTTGAAAAATAAAAGGTGACGGAAAAATAAAAGGAACTTATAAAACTTAAAAATACTTGACTAACCTAACCTTATTACTACAACTAACTTAAAATTATAATCGCAAATTGAGATTACTAATTGGAATGATAATTGATACATAGGTAAAAGGCGTCTAAAAATATTAAAGCTTACAAGAAAAACTAAATCTCAAATGGAAATAACTTAAAAAGAAACTAAAACTTAAAAAGGCGTCGCAAAATTCTAAAGCACCTAAGTCTTAGTGTAAAGAAAAAGCACTTAAGGAATTCTACGGCAAAGCCTAAAAATCTAGAAGTAAAAATAACTATGGCAAAAACAAAGTTTAAAACTAAATATGAGCGAAAAATACAAAAGTTACGCTAAAACAATTAAAAAGGGACAAAATATAAAAATATACAAAAAGTTGTAAAAATTACAATTTTTATAAAAATATTATTTTTATATTATTTATTTATTAAAACTATTAATTTTATAATTTAATTAAACTAATTTAACTAAATAAAACAAATTAAATAAAAAGAAACTTTAAAATAAAACTAATTATAATATTAATAGGTAATTAGGGTTTATAATAATAATAATTAATAAATACCCCGTAATTAATGCAGTTTAGGGTTTCTGTCGGTGGCGTCAGAGCAGCTCCGCGACTTGCGGTATTCAAAGCATCAAACCCCGCGAGTCGCGGGGTTCCAAATTTCAACTCAGGTACAGTTTAAATTGACGCGTTTTTATTTATTATTTTTTTATATATTTTCTGTTTTTAATTTAATTAATCTATTTATATAAGTTAAATAAGACTTATCTTAAAAACTAAGATAAAAATAAAATACTTTATAATTTTATAAATAACAATCTAAAAAATAGATTTATATATAATTATTTTTTTTCGGTTTTATATTTATAAAATATATTTATAAAATAAATTAAATAAAACTTATATTTTTACAAACTAAAGAAACTTTATAAAACTTAAATATTTAACAAAATCTTAAAAATACTTATATTTTTTTTTCTTTTTATATTTTCGAATATTTAAAACATATTTTTATAAAAACGAATTTTAATAAAAGTAAACTAAAATTTTTTTTTTTTTTTATATTAGCGTTGTGCTTCCGGCTTTTAAGAAATCCCCGGCAGCGGCGCCAAAAATACTTGATGTTAAAGCTAAGGGGTATAAAATACTATTAAATTTTTGCAGGAAACACTATTAAATACGATACAATTTTACACAAGATATTTATTTATTTATAGAATGGATATACTTAAACCTTGCTACAACACTTATAGGCAGTGTACCTAATCGTACAGTAGTGTAGTTTTTAGTAAGTCCGGTTCGTTCCACAGGGAATCTTTTTAAACAAAGCTTAACGCTATATTAGTTTACTTTTATAAAAATACAAATATATATATAAGTAATATTATTATTATAAAGGGGGGTTTTTACCGTTTAATGACCGGTTTGTCGATTTTTAAAACTTTAGTCGCAGTTAAAACCAAATGTAAAATAATAAATATAAATACAAGACTTAAATTAAAGCGTAAAGTAAATAACAATAATGAAATTGCGAATAATAAAAGTGCGATAAAATAAACTTGCGATAATTAAAAAGTACGATAATTAAAAGTACAATTAAATACAATAACAATAAAAATGCGATAATTAGAAGTGCAATTAAATATAAAATAAAGGAAATTAAATATGAAATAAAAGAATTATGCTTATTTAAACTTCCGTAATCATGATGTTTGACGTGTTGATTTTAGTTTTATGCCCATGGGTTAATTGTCCTTTGTCCTGGATTATTTAATATGTCCATAAGGATTTGTCCATAATAGTCCATCAGTCATAAATATAAAGAGCGAAAGCCTTCGTCAAATTATTCTTATTCTCGAAGTTAAATATTCCAACTAATTGGGGATTCGAATTGTAACAAGGTTTTAATACTTTGTTTAATGAATACACCAGGTTATCGACTGCGTGTAAACCAAGGTTTTACTACTTTGTTAACAATTACACCAATTACCCTTGAATGTAATTCACCCCTGTTTCAACAAGTCTATTAACTATTAATCCAGTTCCGTATCCGGTAAAATGAATAATTATTGGTATTTATAGATATCCCGCCCACCGTACCCAGTCAAGCGTATGTGGTTATATATAAATACGTCGAATTATAAGTTTATATATTAAATTAACAAGGTATTGTTTAGTTAATATAAAACCCATTAATAGCCCATAGTCTAATTTCCACAAGTGTCGTTCTTTTATCCAAACCCCAATTATGGTACAAAGCCCAATTACCCAATTTTAGTAATTAGCTCAACATCATGATTACTTCGGATTAAATAAGCATAATAATAACTTAGCTACGAGACATTAATATAAAAAGGTTGAACATAACTTACAATGATTAAAAATAGCGTAGCGTTACACGGACAGAATTTCGACTTACACCTTTACAATATTCGCTAACATACCCTTATTATTAGGATTTAAAATTAAAATTAAAATTAAAATATAAATTATAAATATATATTACGTATATATTAAGAGAAGAAGAAAAAAAAGAAGATGATAAAAATGATCAGAATTCGGTTGGCTTTATAGGGAGTTTCAAAACTTGGGGCTCCGCGACTCGCGGCATTTTTGCCTTCAAACTCCGCGAGTCGCGGAGATTGAAAATACAGCTCACATCCTTTTGGAGTCTTTCTTGCCGACGATTTATTTATAAATATAATATATATATAATTAATATAATTAATTATATATTATATTATATTTATATACATAGTTAACTTGTAATTTTTAGTCCGTTGCGTCGAGCGTTGAGAGTTGACTCATGTCCCAGTTCCGGATTTTCGAACGTCCTTGCGTACAATTTAATATCTTGTACTTTGCGTTTTGAATCTTGTACTCTTGTAATTTCGAGACGTTTCTTATCAATAATTGGAACCTTTTTGATTGTCTTTTGTACTTTTGAGCTTTTTGGTCGTTTGCGTCTTCAATTCGTCGAATCTGTCTTTTGTCTTCACCTTTTATTATTTAAACGAATATCACTTGTAAATAGAACAATTGCAACTAAAAGCTTGTCTTTCTTGAGGAATAATGCTATGAAATATATGTTCGTTTTTAGCATTATCAATTATTGCTTTAGCCGTGTTTAAGAATGGTCTTCCTAATATAAGAGGAACTCGAGAATCTTCTTCCATGTCTAGAATAACAAAATCTACTGAAAATACTAAAGTACCAACTTTAACTAGCATGTTCTCCATTATCCCTCTAGGATATTTTACTGATCGATCGGCTAGTTGTATACTTATTCGTGTTGGTTTTAATTCTCTGAGGTCTAGTTTAGTGTATACTGAATATGGCATTAAATTTATACTAGCACCTAAATCTGCCAATGCTTCTATTGAACTAAGACTACCTAGAAAACATGGAATTGTGAAACTTCATGGATCTGAGAGTTTCTCTGGTAGCTTATTCAACAGCACTGCAGAACAATTAGCATTCATTGTAACAGCCGAAAGTTCTTCCATTTTCTATCTATTTGTGATTAGATCTTTCAGAAATTTAGCATATCTAGGCATTCCTGAAATCATATCAATGAAAGGAAGATTGATATTTATTTGTTTAAACATATCCAAGAATTTGGATTGCTCGGCTTCAAGTCTTTCTTTTCTCATTTTACTCGGGTAAGGAAGCGGTGGTTGGTATGGTTTAACATAAGGTTTAGCCTTAACTGTGTTATCTTCATTAACCTTTTCAACTACCGGTTCTTTTTCTTTTTCTTGCTCAGGCTGTGGTGCCTGTGTAGTAGGAATAGAGTCATCATAAATTACAGGTATTTCCGGTGGTTTAAATGTAATACCACTTCTTGTGGTAATTGCTTTAGCTGTTTCATTCCGGGGGTTAGCATTTGTATCGCTAGATAGACTTCCCGATTTTCTTTCACCTATCAACCTTGCTAGGTTACTTTCTTCTTGTTCCAGATTTTGGATAGAAGCTTGTTGATTTCTAAATGCTTGAGCATTTTGTTCATTGGTTTGTTTCTGAGATGTGAAAAACTGCGTTTGAGATTCAACTAGCTTCGACATCATATCTTCTAAATTTGGCTTTTTATCATCGGTTTGTGGTGGTTTAATTGGAAAAATAGGTTTTGCTAGTTATAGGTATTATTAGATACTTGTTGATTGCTAGGACCTTGTTGGTTGTTGTATGGAACATTTCGGTTATAATTCTGATTTTGATTATAGTTTGGTCTTGGCGGTTGATAATTACCTTGGTAATTATTTCCAGGCCTTTGGTTCATGTATGAAACATTCTCTCGTTGTTCCATTGTTTGTTCAATACTGAGACAATCTTTTGTCAAATGTGGTCCTCCACACTGTTCACAACTAATTCATATAGCGTGAATATCTTTAGTCATCTTCTCCATTCGTCTCTTGAAAGCATCTAACTTTGCAGAAATGGAATCAAAGTCATGGCTAGAATCGGCTCTAGCCGCTTTAGATGATCTAACGATGTCTTTTTCTTGATGCCACTCATGTGAGTGGGAAGCAGTGTTATCAATAATTTTGTAAGCTTCAGTTGCGGTTTTCTTCATAATGGAACCACCAGCTGCTATGTCGATGTCTTTTCGTGTAGTAATGTCGCATCCTTAATAGAATATTTGTACTATTTGATAAGTGTCTAAACCATGTTGAGGACATCCTCTCAACAACTTTCCAAATCTTGTCCACGCTTCATATAAAGTTTCATTTGGCTTTTGCGTGAACGTAACAATTTCTCCTTGAAGTCTCACGACTTTAGATGCCGGAAAGAATTGTTTAAAAAAAATTTCAACTAAGACATCCCATGTATCAATCGCCCCTTTAGGTAACGATTCTAACCAATCTTTGGCTTCTCCCTTTAATGTCCAGGGAAATAACATGAGATAGATCAGTTCATCCTCAACTTCTCTGATTTTGAATAAAGTACAGATCCTATTAAAGGTACGAAGATGTTCGTTTGGATCTTCCTTCAGCGCACCACTAAATTGGCATTGATTAGTTACCATGTGTAGGATTTGTCCTTTGATTTCATAATCTGGCACATTAACGTCTGGTTGAGTAATTGCGTGACCTTGGCCAGTGCGTTTAGCCCTCATTCGGTCTTCCATACTTAGAGGTTCCAGATTTTTCATGATTGAAATTGTTGAATCTGAATCACTAGAGGATTCTGACTTAATGGTTTCTTCCTCGACAATTTCTGGTTGAGTGATTTGTGGTTCAGGAGGAATGATTATTGGTTCAGGATCTCTGAATTGTCCCTGAATATCCTCCGGATTCTTAATTGTGAGGTTGGGTTCAAAAAACGGATTATCGGAAATTTGAATTGGAGTACTTGGTCGACTAGATGACGATTCTAAAGAAAAATCAACGGCGCAATGTTGGCTAGATGTCTTGATCGAGTTACAGGTGATGAACGTTTTGCTCGGTGCATTCACTGAATATCCTATTAGTTATAAAGATAAAAATTATATAAGTTATCAAATTAATAGACTTTTCTGATGTTGCCCACGTTTCGAATAGCCAATAGATGCATCAGGTAGCCAGGACCCTTTAAATCAGAAGCCCACAACTCACCACTAACAAATCCAACTATTACTACGAACCAGAAAATTTTGGATGTCTATCAATTTAACCGCTTAAAATAATTTTTTTCGTCGAAGTTTAAAGAAGATAAAGAAAATTCTATGTCCTAAAAACTAGAGCGTTGAAATGAAAAAGAAAAAGCGCGTCGAAAAATAAGAGTAAAAAAAAATAGGCGTCGAATAATAAAGGTCGAAAAATAATAAGAAAGTAGCGCGTCGAAACTTAAAAAGGTACTAAAATTTATAAACAGCGTCGCAAAATTCTAAAGCACCTAAATCTTAGTTTAAAGAAAAAGCACTTAAGGGATTTTACGGCAAAGCCTAAAAATCTAGAAATAAAAATAACTACGGCAAAAACTAATCTTAAAACTAATTACGAACGATAAATATACAAATTACGATTAAACGATTAAAAAGATACGAAATATAGAAATAAAACTTAAAGTTATAAAAATACAATTTTTATAAAAATATTATTTTTAAAATATTATTTTATAAAAGGTACTAATTTATAAATTAATAAAACTAAATAAAACTTAAAATACAATATTAATTAAAACTAAAAATAAATAATAAAATAACTAAACCTAATTAGGTTTAATAATAATAATAATAATAATAATAATAATAATAATAATAATAATAATAATAATAATAATAATAATAATAATAATAATAATAATAATTAATAAAACATAAACCCTAATTGTACTGCAGAGTTCAGACGTGTCAGATCAGTCCATGCGATCGCATGATTTTTCTACACTCCAGCCATGCGATCGCATGACTTGCAGTTTAAGATAAGATGCAGGCTCAAATCGACAGGTTCAGTTTGTTTTTTTTTTTTTTTTTCCTTTTTACTTTTTTACTTTTTACTTTATATTCTTTACTAAATTTATATAAGTAATATTTATAACAAATTTTTTTTTAAAAACTAAAGAAAAATACTTTTATACTTTATAAAATATATTTTATTTTTACACACTTAAATAGATATATATATATATATATATATATATATATATATATATATATATATATATATATATATATATATATATATATATATATATATATATGTTTTAAATCTTTATATTTAATATTTAAAACTTATATTTTTATGAAAATAAATTAAAACTTAATAAAAAAAATTTTTGAATAGCGTTTCGCTTCGGCGTTGAGTGCTCCCCGGCAGCGGTGCCAAAAATACTTGATGTTATGCGAAGTGTATACGAAATAGTTATATTTTTATTGCGAAATACTATTAAATACGATACAATTTTACACAAGTTATTTATTTATTTATAGAGTGGATATACCTAAACCTTGCTACAACACTATAGGCAGTGTACCTAATCGTAGAGTAGTGTAGTTTTTAGTAAGTTCGGTTCGTTCCGCAGGGAGCTATCCAAGTTTAACGCTATATTTTTAAAACTATATTTGTATAAATATAAATATATATATAAGTAATATTATTATTATTATTATAAAAGAGGATTTTACCGTTTAATGATCGGTTTGTCGATTTTAAAACTTTAGTCACAATTAAAACCTAATGTAAAATATTAAATATAAATACAACTTAATTTAAAGCGTAAAGTAAATGACAATAAATAAAAGTGCGCTATTTAAAAGTGCGATAAATAAAATTGCGATAATTTAAAAGTACGATAATTAAAAGTGCGATAAGATATAAAATAAGAGAATTATGCTTATTTAAACTTCCGTAATCATGATGTTCGACGTGTTGATTTTAATTTATTACCATGGGTTAATTGTCCTCTATCCTGGATTATTCGATATGTCCATACGGTTTTGTCCATAATAGTCCATCGGTCATAATTATAAAGTGCGAGGATCTTCGTCAAATTAACCTTATATCCGAAGTCAAATATTCCAACTAATTGGGGATTCGAACTGTAACAAGGTCTTAATACTTTGTTTAATGAATACACCAGGTTATCGACTGCGTGTAATCCAAGGTTTTACTACTTTGTTAATAATTACACCAATTACCCTTGAATGTAATCCACCCCTGTTTTAATGAGTCCATTAACTATTAATCCATCCCCGTGTCCGGTGAAATGAACAATAATTTGTATTTATAAATATCCCGCCCACCGTACCCGATTAAGCATATGTGGTTATATATAGATACGTCAAATTGTAACCTTTATATTAAATTAATGAGGTATCGTTTAGTTAATATAAAGCCCATTAATAGCCCATAGTCTAATTTCCACAAGTGTTGATCTTTTGTCCAAACCCCAATTATGGTACAAGCCCAATTACCCCGTCTTAATATTTAGCCCAACATCACGATTACTTCGGCTTAAATAAGCATAATAATAACTTAGCTACGAGACATTTATTTAAAAAGGTTGAACATAAATTACAATGAGTATTAATCACGTAGTGTTACACGGACAGAATTTTGACTTACAAACTTAAAACATTTGCCACTATATCCTTATTATTATTTACTTACAATTAAAATTAAAAATATAAATATATATATTGAGAGAGTGAGATTGAAGTATGATATATATTGTGTAAAAATTCATCGACCAAACGCTTCAATTTATAGGACCTAACCTGCTACAGCAAGCCATCGATCGCATGGGATTTAGGCAGGATGGCCATGCGATCGCATGGCAGCCTTTTCCTGCACACAATGATTCCAAAACGTGGGCTGCGAGTATTTATTTAATATATAATATAATATATATAATTTTATATAATTAATTATATATTATATTATATTCTGATGCATTGTTGACTTGTAATTTTAGCTCCGTTGCGTCGCGCGTTGATAATTGGTTCATGTCCCGGTTCCGGATTTTCGAACGTCCTTGCGTACAATTTAATATCTTATACTTTGCGTTTTGCGGATTGTACTCTTGTAAATTTTAGACGTTTCTCATCAATAAATTGAACCACTTGGATTGTATTTTGTACTTTTGAGCTTTTTGGTCATTTGCGTCTTCAAATCATCGAATCTGTCTTTTGTCTTCACCTTTTAATATTTAAACGAATATCACTTGTAAATAGAACAATTGCAACTAAAAGCTTGTCTTTCTTGAAGAATAATGCTATGAAATATATGTTCGTTTTTAGCATTATCAGTACATATATATCAAAGTATGATCAAAATATATTCACAACATTTTTATTACGTTTTAATGATTTAAGTTTGTTAAGTTAGCAGTCCAACGTTAGTAATCTGCAACTAGTTGTCCACAGTTAGATGTACAGAAATAAATCAATATATATTATGTCGAATCTGTAGTGACTCGAACTTTTCCATGTTTATATATATTAATTGAGATTGATATTTACATGACTAAATATTTCCAACGTGTTAAGCAATCAAACTTGTTAAGACTTAATTAAATGAAATAAGTTTCATATAGACAATTGATCACCCAAGTTGACCGGCGATTCACGAACGTTATAAATTTGTAAAAACTACATGTTGTGGTATATATAGACATATATATATGGTTGACATGAGATTATGATGAGTAAGTATCTCACTAAGTATATTAACAATGTGTGATATACATAAGAAATGAGATTACTAAGTTAAGAAACTCGAAATGATATATATAACGATTATCGTTATGATAACGTCTACTAAATACATATGTATCATATTAAGATATTGATACACTATATTTAACATGATAAAATGATATTTAAATATATCATTAAGTGTGTTAACAATGAACTACATATGTAAAAACAAGACTACTAACTCAAGAATTACGAAACGAGACTTATATGTAACGATTATCGTTGTAACGATATTTTAATGTATATATCATATTAAGAGATATTCATACATCATAATATCATGATAACATAATAATTTAACATCTCATTTGATATAATAAACATTGGGTTAACAACATTAATTGAGATCGTTAACTTAAAGGTTTCAAAACAACACTTACATGTAACGACTAACGAAGACTTAACGACTCCATTAGAATGTATATACATGTTGTGTTTTGATATGTATTCTTACACTTTTGAAAGACTTTAAGACACATATCAAAGTACTTCTACTTAACAAAAATGCTTACAATTACATCCTCGTTCAGTTTCATCAACAATTCTACTCGTATGCGCCCGTATTCGTACTCGTACAATACACAGCTTTTAGATGTATGTACTATTGGTATATACAATCCAATGATCAGCTCTTAGCAGCCCATGTGAGTTACCTAACACATGTGAGAACCATCATTTGGCAACTAGCATGAAATATCTCATAAAATTACAAAAATATTAGTAATCATTCATGACTTATTTACATGAAAACAAAATTACATATCCTTTATATCTAATCCATATACCAACAACCAAAAACACCTACAAATACTTTCATTCTTCAATTTTCTTCATCTAATTGATCTCTCTCAAGTTCCATCTTCAAGTTCTAAGTGTTCTTCATAAATTCCATAAGTATAGTTTCATAAAAATCAAGAATACTTCCAAGTTTGCAAGTCTACTTCCAAGCATTCTAATCCATTCCAAGTAATCATCTAAGATTAAGGAACCTTTGTTATTTATAGTAGGTTATCTTTCTAATTCAAGGTAATATTCATATTCAAACTTTGATTCAATTTCTACAACTATAACAATCTTATTTCGAGTGAAAATCTTACTTGAACTGTTTTTGTGTCATGATTCTGCTTCAAGAACTTTCAAGCCATCCAAGGATCCTTTGAAGCTAGATCCATTTTTCTCATTTCCAGTAGTTTTATCCAAAAAACTTGAGGTAGTAATGATGTTCATAACATCATTCGATTCATACATATAAAGGTATCTTATTCGAAGGTTTAAACTTGTAATCACTAGAACATAGTTTAGTTAATTCTAAACTTGTTCGCAAATAAAAGTTAATCCTTCTAACTTGACTTTTAAAATTAACTAAACACATGTTCTATATCTATATTATATGCTAACTTAATGGTTTAAAATCTGGAAACACGATGAACACCATAAAATCGGATATACGCCGTCGTAGTGAAATCGGGGGCTGTTTTGGTTTGGATAATTAAAAACTATGATAAACTTTGATTTAAAAGTTGTTCTTATGAGAAAATGATTTTCATATTAACATGAAACTATATCCAAAAATCTTGGTTAAACTCAAAGTGAAAGTATGTTTTTCAAAATGGTCATCAAGATGTCGTTCTTTCGACGGAAATGACTACCTCTTTAGTAATTGACATGTAACTTAAATTTCTGACTACAAACCTATACTTTTTCTGTTTGGATTCTTAAATTAGAGTTCAATATGAAACCATAGCAATTTGATTCACTCAAAACGGATTTAAAATGAAGAAGTTATGGGTAAAACAAGATTGGATATTTTTGATCTTCTTAGCTACGGGAAATGTTTAACAAATCTATACAAATCATATCCTAGCTAACTTATATTGTATTATACATGTATTCTAATATATTATGTAATCTTATGATATCATAGACACGTATGCAAATATTTTGACATATCATATCGACCCATGTATATATATTATTTGGAACAACCATAGACACTCTATATGCAGTAATATTGAAGTTAGCTATACAGGGTTGAGGTTGATTCCAAAAATATATATACTTTGAGTTGTGATCTAGCCTGAGACGTGTATACATTGGTTCGTGGATTGATTCAAGATAATATATATCGATTTATTTCTGTACATCTAACTGTGAACAACTAGTTGTAGGTTATTAACGAGGACAGCTGACTTAATACACTCAAATCTTTAAAACATAATAAAAATGGTTGTAATTATATTTTGATCATACTTTGATATATATGTACATATTTGTATAGGTTCGTGAATCGATCCGTGGCCAAGTCTTATTTCCGAGGAAGGAAATATCTGTGAAAGTGAGTTATAGTCCCACTTTTAAAATCTAATATTTTTGGGATGAGAATACATGCAGGTTTTATAAATGATTTACAAAATAGACACAAGTACGTGAAACTAAATTCTATGGTTGAATTATCGAAATCGAATATGCCCCTTTTTATTAAGTCTGGTAATCTAAGAATTAGGGAACAGACACCCTAATTGACGCGAATCCTAAAGATAGATCTATTGGGCCTAACAAACCCCATCCAAAGTACCGGATGCTTTAGTACTTCAAAATTTATATCATATCCGAAGGGTGTCCCGGAATGATGGGGATATTCTTATATATGCATCTTGTTAATTTCGGTTACCAGGTGTTCACCATATGAATGATTTTTATCTCTATGTATGGGATGTGTATTGAAATCTATTGTTACGATTTGATATATATAGGTTAAATCTATAACTCACCAACATTTTTGTTAACGTTTAAAGCATGTTTATTCTCAGGTGAATACTAAGAGCTTCCGCTGTTGCATACTAAAATAAGGACAAGATTTGGAGTCCATGTTTGTATGATATTGTGTGAAAACTGCATTCAAGAAACATATGTCGATGTAATATATTTCTATTGTAAACCGTTATGTAATGGTCATGTGTAAACAGTATATTTTAGATTATCATTATTTGATAATCTACGTAATGCTTTTAAAACCTTTATTGATAAAATAAAGGTTATGGTTGTTTTAAAAATGAATGCAGTCTTTGAAAAACGTCTCATATAGAGGTCAAAACCTCGCAACGAAATCAATTAATATGGAACGTTTATAATCAATATGAATGGGACCTTTCAGTTGGTATCCGAGCGTTGGTCTTAGAGAACCAGAAAATTTGCATTAGTGTGTCTTATCGAGTTTGTTAGGATGCATTAGTGAGTTTAGACTTCGACCGTGTTTTCTTTAAAAATGATTGCTTAACATTTTTGTTGGAAACTATATATTATTAACATGTAAATATTATGTGATATATTAATCTCTTAACATGTTTGATATTGTGTGATAGATGTCTACCTCTAGCACAAATCCCATTGACTCACCTAATAATAACGAAGAGTCGAATATATATTGGCAAGATTCACAAGTTCCCGAAGAACCGGAAGAAGAGGAAACGGAACCGGAAGAAGAGGAACCGGAAGAAGAGGAACCAGAAGAAGAGGAACCAGAAGAAGCAGAGGTTCCGGAGGGGGGAAATAGTAGGAACCACAGAAAACTGGTCAAATAAAAGAAAATCCTCAACCAATGGACCAAAGTTAATAATGGTCAATGGTGTTTTCGCTAAGGAAGCAAAATATTGGGAAAATTACCAATTTTCTGATGAATCGAATCCTGATGAGGATTCCGATGATGTTATAGAAATTACCCCGACCCAATTTAATGAGGCAAAAGAAAATAATAAGGGAAAAGGCATCAAAATAGAGAAATCTGATTCCGACACCGATGAACTTTATATGTACCGTCAACACCCGTATTTTCAATATCGTGGCAATAACCGGGAACCTCTAAACCACCAGGTTTTTCTAAACCAATGTGGAAAACGACGGCTCGTATTAGAGGAACATCATATATCCTAGAAAATTAGGAAAAAGAACCAAGTCCGAAGAAGAAGAAACCAGTGATTCAGATTAGAGGGGTGTGAGCATGTTGTGTAATAAATGTATTGTAGTGTGCTTGTACTTTTATGTTCTATGTAAAAATTTCTTGTATTGTTTGTTATTACGAATCTAATCCTTTTCTATTTTACAGTATAAAAACAAAATGGACGTTAAGGGTAGACAACCGAATATTTTAGAAGACCTACCAGAGGATATGATTGAGGAAATCTTGTCTAGAGTCGGTCAGAATTCATCAGCACATTTAGTTATGGTGAAATTAACTTGTCAAACATTTGAAAGACGTTCCAAAAATGCCTTAGTTTATAAAAGGCTTTCCTTTGATAGGTGGGGTATATCACATTGGGGAGACTTTAAGTTATGTCGTGTTTTCTTTAAAGCGTTAAATGTGGGGAACCCAAATGCAATTTTACGCTACGGGTTAAGAACCTATTTTGACTCAACATATCCCAACATAGGATTTTGTGAATTAGAAAGAGCTTCTAACATACAACATAAAGAAGCATGTTATGCTTACGGGTTAGTGATGTTCGCTTTTTACCAAAGTGAGAAAAAGAACATCGGATTGCAGCTTTTAAATAAAACTTTCTCACAAGTGACGAATTCAGTAGTTGGGGTGAGAAACAAGGTTTTTAGATTATTACGGGACTGTTGAACATTACGAAACCCTCATCCTTTTAACGACATTACAACATGCTGCCTATTCAATGGTCATAACGGTTATTTTCCACAAGACCAAGGATGGGAAGTCGTCTTAGTAAAACCAGAATGCATGACTTGTTTCTGGACTTATGAATTACGTGTCTTTATTTTCTTTGCTGAACAACTTGCGTATTAACTAGATTTATCTTCAAAACTGTCCTGTATCATAGTGTACTATATTTCATGTTATATGTAATATAGCGAAGTTGTAAGTTTGAAGAATATTTGTATGTGATATATTATTATAATCAGTTTTTCATATGGAATTGTAGTAGTTGAATTGTATATTAGCTACTAAGTATGAACTTAACGGGTAGGTAGTACCCGAATTTAAACTTATAAAACGCTAATATGAAGAAAAAGCTTTTATAAATGAGTTCATATTATGCTACGAGATACTATTGACTACTCTTAATATTCTGTATGATTAACTTGTTTCATTTGACTATTTTGAAGGAAATGGCACCGACTACTCGACACACCTTGAATATGAGCGAAGAGAAATTTCGTGTATTTATTGCTTCAAACATAGCCGTAGTACAGGCCGCGCTACATACCAACAATAACTCTGAATCTATCAATACAGCTAACGGCGCAAGAAATCGTGTAGGATGCTCCTACAAGGAATTCACTGCCTGCAAACCTTCAGAATTTGATGGGACCGAAGGACCAATCGGATTGAAACGGTGGACCGAGAAAGTTGAATCGGTGTTTGCCATAAGTAAGTGTGCTGAAGGAGACAAAGTGAAGTACGTTACGCATACCTTCACAGGTATTGCGTTAACATGGTGGAATGCCTATCTAGAGAAAGTGGGACAAGATGCTGCTTACGCGCTACCGTGGTCAGCAATCAAGCACTTGATGAACGAGAAGTACCGTCCCAGAACCTAGGTCAATAAGCTCAAGTCAGAACTTAGAGGGTTACGAACACAGGGATTCGATATTACTTCGTACGAAAGACGATTCACAGAATTGTGCCTATTGTGTCCGAGAGCGTTCGAAGATGAGGAAGAGAAGATCGACGCATTTGTGAAAGGGTTACCGGAGAGAATCCAAGAAGATATAAGTTCACACGAGCCTGCCTCCATACAAAAGGCATGTAGAATGGCTCACAAACTAGTGAACCAGATTGAGGGAAGAATTAAAGAACAGGCGGCCGAAGAGGCCAACGTGAAGCTAGTCAAAAGAAAGTGGGAGGAAAACGGTGATAAGAGTCACCAATACAACAACAACTATCCCAACAATCGCAACATCAATCGCAACTACAACAAACGGCACAACAACAACAACAACAACAACTACAACAATCATCCCAACAACAATAACAACCGTAACAACAACAACAATCAGAAGCAGCTATGCCAAAGGTGTGAAAAGTATCACTCGGGGTTCTGCACCAAATTTTACAACAAGTGTAAAAGAAATGGTCATAGCGCAGTGAAGTGTGAGGTCTACAGACCAGGGGTTAACAGAACGAAAGGAACAAATGGTGTCGGAACGAGTAATGGCGGAGCAAGTAGTGTCGGAGCAAGTTATGCCAATGTAGTTTGTTATAAATGTGGAAAACTGGGCCACATTATTAGAAATTTCCCGAACCAGGAGAACACGAATGGACAAGGCCGCGGAAGAGTTTTCAATATTAATGCGGCAGAGGCACAGGAAGACCCAGAACTTGTTACGGGGACATTTCTTATTGACAATAAATCTGCTTACGTTTTATTTGATTCGGGTGCGAATAGAAGCTATATGAGTAGAGATTTTTGTGCTAAATTAAGTTGTCCATTGACGCCATTGGATAGTAAATTTTTACTCGAATTAGCAAACGGTAAATTAATTTCAGCAGATTATATATGCCGGAATCGAGAAATTAAACTGGGTAGCGAAATATTTAAGATTGATTTGATACCAGTAGAGTTAGGGAATTTTGATGTAATAGTTGGCATGAACTGGCTGAAGGAGATGAAAGCAGAGATCGTATGTTACAAAAATGCAATTCGCATTGTACGAGAAGAAAGAGAACCCTTAATGGTGTACGGAGAAAAGGGAAACATGAAGCTACATCTTATTAGTAATTTAAAGGCACAAAAACTAATAAGAAAAGGTTGCTATGCTGTTCTAGCACACGTCGAGAAAGTACAAACTGAAGAAAAGAGCATCAATGATGTTCCCGTCGCAAAAGAAGTTCCCGATGTATTTCCGAAAGAATTACCGGGACTACCTCCACATCGATCTGTTGAATTTCAAATAGATCTTGTACCAGGAGCTGCACCAATAGCTCGTGCTCCTTACAGACTCGTACCCAGCGAGATGAAAGAACTGCAAAGCCAACTACAAGAACTATTAGAACGTGGCTTTATTCGACCAAGCACATCACCATGGGGAGCTCCTGTTTTGTTTGTCAAGAAGAAGGATGGTACATTTAGGTTTTGTATTGACTACAGAGAGTTGAATAAACTTACCATCAAAAACCATTATCCACTGCCGAGAATTGACGACTTATTTGATCAACTACAAGGCTCGTCGGTTTATTCGAAAATCGATTTATGTTCTGGATATCATCAAATGCGAGTAAAGGAGGATGATATTCCAAAAACTACTTTTAGGATGCGTTATGGTCATTACGAGTTTATGGTTATGCCGTTTGGATTGACTAACGCACCAGCTGTATTCATGGACCTTATGAACCGAGTGTGTGGGCCATATCTTGACAAGTTTGTCATTGTTTTCATCGATGACATACTTATTTACTCAAAGAATGATCAAGAGCACGAAGAACATTTGAGAAAAGTGCTAGAAGTATTGAGGAAAGAAAAACTGTACGCTAAGTTTTCAAAGTGTGCATTTTGGTTGGAAAAAGTTCAATTCCTCGGTCACATAGTGAACAAAGAAGGTATCCAGGTGGACCCGGCAATGATCGAAACCGTTGAAAAGTGGGAACCCCAAAAACTCCGAAGCATATACGTCAATTGTTAGGATTGGCTGGTTACTACAGAAGATTCATCCAAGATTTCTCCAAAATAGCAAAACCCTTGACTGCATTAACGCATAAAGGGAAGAAATTTGAATGGAAGGATGAACAAGAGAAGGCGTTTCAGTTATTGAAGAAAAAGCTAACTACGGCACCTATATTGTCATTGCCTGAAGGGAATGATGATTTTGTGATTTATTGTGACGCATCAAAGCAAGGTCTCGGTTGTGTATTAATGCAACGAACGAAGGTGATTGCTTATGCGTCTAGACAATTGAAGATTCACGAGCAAAATTATACGACTCGCGATTTGGAATTGGGTGCTATTGTTTTTGCATTAAAGACTTGGAGGCATTATTTATATGGGGTCAAAAGTATTATATATACCGACCACAAAAGTCTCCAACATATATTTAATCAGAAGCAACTGAATATGAGACAACGCAGGTGGATTGAACTATTGATTGATTATGATTTTGAGATTCGATTCCACCCGGGAAAGGCGAATGTGGTAGCTGACGCTTTGAGTAGAAAGGACAGAGAACCTATACGGGTAAAAGCTATGAATATAATTATTCGTACTAACCTTACTACTCAAATAAAGGAGGTGCAATAGGGAGTTGAAAAGAAGGAAAGTTGAAGAATGAGATACCCAAAGGATCAGAGAAACATCTTAATATTCGGGAAGACGGAACCCAATATATGGCTGATAGAATTTGGGTACCAAGGTTTGGAGATGTGAGAGAAATGGTACTTGAGGAAGCACATAAAACCAGATATTCAATACATCCCGGAGCGGGGAAGATGTATAAAGATCTCAAGAAACACTTTTGGTGGTCGGGTATGAAAGCCGATATTACTAAATATGTAGGAGAATGTTTGACGTGTTCTAAGGTCAAAGCTGAACATCAGAAACCATCAGGACTACTACAACAACCTGAAATCTCAGAATGGAAATGGGAAAATATTACCATGGATTTCATTACTAAATTGCCAAGGACTGCAAGTGATTATGATACTATTTGGGTAATAGTTGATCGTCTCACCTAGTCAGCACACTTCCTGCCAATGAGAGAAGATGACAAAATGGAGAAGTTGGCGCGATTGTATTTGAAGGAGGTTGTCTCCAGACATGGAATACCCGTCTCTATTATCTCTGATAGGGATGGTAGATTTGTTTCAAGGTTCTGGCAGACGTTACAACAAGCATTGGGGACTCGTCTAGGCATGAGTACTGCCTATCATCCACAAACTGATGGGCAGAGTGAAAGGACGATACAAACGCTTGAAGACATGCTACGAGCATGTGTTATCAATTTCGGAAACAGTTGGGATCGACACCTACCGTTAGCAGAATTTTCCTACAACAACAGTTATCATTCTAGTATTGAGATGGCGCCATTTGAGGCACTTTATGGTAGAAAGTGCAGGTTTCTAATTTGTTGGAATGAAGTGGGGATAGACAGATTACGGGTCCGGAGATAATACAAGAAACTACCGAGAAAATCATCCAAATTCAACAACGATTGAAAACCGCCCAGAGTCGACAAAATAGCTACGCAGATAGTAAAAGAAAAGATATAGAGTTTGAAATTAGAGAAATGGTCATGCTTAAGGTTTCACCTTGGAAAGGCGTTGTTCGATTTGGTAAACGGGGGAAACTAAATCCAAGGTACATTGGACCATTTAAGATTATAGATCGTGTCGGACCAGTAGCTTACCAACTGGAGCTACCTCAACAACTCGCGGCTGTACATAACACTTTCCACGTCTCGAATTTGAAGAAATGTTTTGCTAAAGAAGATCTCACTATTCCATTGGACGAAATCCAAATCAATGAAAAACTTCAATTCATTGAAGCACCCGTCGAAATAATGGATCGTGAGGTTAAGAGACTTAAGCAAAACAAGATACCGATTGTTAAGGTTCGATGGAATGCTCGTAGAGGACCCGAGTTCACCTAGGAGCGTGAAGATTAGATGAAGAAGAAATACCCACATCTATTTCCAGAAGATTCGTCAACACCTTCAACAGCTTAAAATTTCGGGACGAAATTTATTTAACGGGTAGGTACTGTAGTGACCCGAACTTTTCCATGTTTATATATATTAATTGAGATTGATATTTACATGACTAAATGTTTCCAACGTGTTAAGCAATCAAACTTGTTAAGACTTGATTAAATGAAATAAGTTTCATATAGACAATTGATCACCCAAGTTGACCGGCGATTCACGAACGTTACAAATTTGTAAAAACTACATGTTGTGGTATATATAGACATATATATATATGGTTGACATGAGATTATGATGAGTAAGTATCTCACTAAGTATATTAACAATGTGTGATATACATAAGAAATGAGATTACTAAGTTAAGAAACTCGAAATGATATATATAACGATTATCGTTATGATAACGTCTACTAAATACATATGTATCATATTAAGATATTCATACACTATATTTAACATGATAAAATGATATTTAAATATATCATTAAGTGTGTTAACAATGAACTACATATGTAAAAACAAGACTACTAACTCAAGAATTACGAAACGAGACTTATATGTAACGATTATCGTTGTAACGATATTTTAATGTATATATCATATTAAGAGATATTCATACATAATAATATCATGATAACATAATAATTTAACATCTCATTTGATATAATAAATATTAGGTTAACAACATTAATTGAGATCGTTAACTTAAAGGTTTCAAAACAACACTTACATGTAACGACTAACGAAGACTTAACGACTCCATTAGAATGTATATACATGTTGTGTTTTGATATGTATTCTTACACTTTTGAAAGAATTCAATACACATATCAAAGTACTTCTAATTAACAAAAATGTTTACAATTACATCCTCGTTCAGTTTCATCAACAATTCTACTCGTATGCACCCGTATTCGTACTCGTACAATACACAGCTTTTAGATGTATGTACTATTGGTATATACAATCCAATGATCAGCTCTTAGCAGCCCATGTGAGTCACCTAACACATGTGGGAATCATCATTTGGCAACTAGCATGAAATATCTCATAAAATTACAAAAATATTAGTAATCATTCATGACTTATTTACATGAAAACAAAATTACATATCCTTTATATCTAATCCATATACCAACGACCAAAAACACCTACAAACACTTTCATTCTTCAATTTTCTTCATCTAATTGATCTCTCTCAAGTTCCATCTTCAAGTTCTAAGTGTTCTTCATAAATTCCATAAGTATAGTTTCATAAAAATCAAGAATACTTCCAAGTTTGCAAGTCTACTTCCAAGCTTTCTAATCTATTCCAAGTAATCATCTAAGATCAAGGAAACTTTGTTATTTATAGTAGGTTATCTTTCTAATTCAAGGTAATATTCATATTCAAACTTTGATTCAATTTCTACAACTATAACAATCTTATTTCGAGTGAAAATCTTACTTGAACTGTTTTCGTGTCATGATTCTGCTTCAAGAACTTTCAAGCCATCCAAGGATCCTTTGAAGCTAGATCCATTTTTCTCATTTCCGGTAGTTTTATCCAGAAAAATTGAGGTAGTAATGATGTTCATAACATCATTCAATTCATACATATAAAGCTATCTTATTCGAAGGTTTAAACTTGTAATCACTAGAACATAGTTTAGTTAATTCTAAACTTGTTCGCAAACAAAAGTTAATCCTTCTAACTTGACTTTTAAAATCAACTAAACAAATGTTCTATATCTATATGATATGCTAACTTAATGATTTAAAACCTGGAAACACGATGAACACCATAAAATCGGATATACGCCGTCGTAGTGAAACCGGGGGCTGTTTTGGTTTGGATAATTAAAAACTATGATAAACTTTGATTTAAAAGTTGTTCTTCTGGGAAAATTATTTTTCATATGAACATGAAACTATATCCAAAAATCTTGGTTAAACTCAAAGTGAAAGTATGTTTTTCAAAATGGTCATCAAGATGTCGTTCTTTCAACGAAAATGACTACCTCTTTAGTAATTGACATGTAACATAAATTTCCGACTATAAACCTATACTTTTTATGTTTGGATTCTTAAATTAGAGTTCAATATGAAACCATAGCAATTTGATTCACTCAAAACGGATTTAAAATGAAGAAGTTATGGGTAAAACAAGATTGGATATTTTTGATATTTTTAGCTACGAGAAATGTTTAACAAATCTATACAAATCATATCCTAGCTAACTTATATTGTATTATACATGTATTCTAATATATTATGTAATCTTGGGATACCATAGATACGTATGCAAATGTTTTGACATATCATATCGACCCATGTATATATATTATTTGAAACAACCATAGACACTCTATATGCAGTAATGTTGGAGTTAGCTATACAGGGTTGAGGTTGATTCCAAAAATATATATACTTTGATTTGTGATCTAGCATGAGACGTGTATACACTGGGTCGTGGATTGATTCAAGATAATATATATCGATTTATTTCTGTACATCTAACTGTGGACAACTAGTTGTAGGTTATTAACGAGGACAGCTGACTTAATACACTCAAATCTTTAAAACATAATAAAAATGGTTGTAATTATATTTTGATCATACTTTGATATATTTGTACATATTTGTATAGGTTCGTGAATCGATCCGTGGCCAAGTCTTATTTCCGAGGAAGGAAATATCTGTGAAAGTGAGTTATAGTCCTACTTTTAAAATCTAATATTTTTGGGATGAGAATACATGCAGGTTTTATAAATGATTTACAAAATAGACACAAGTACGTGAAACTAAATTCTATGGTTGAATTATCGAAATCGAATATGCCCCTTTTTATTAAGTCTGGTAATCTAAGAATTAGGGAACAGACACCCTAATTGACGCGAATCCTAAAGATAGATCTATTGGGCCTAACAAACCCCATCCAAAGTACCGGATGCTTTAGTACTTCGAAATTTATATCATATCCGAAGGGTGTCCAGGAATGATGGGGATATTCTTATATATGCATCTTGTTAATGTGGGTTACCAGGTGTTCACCATATGAATGATTTTTATCTCTATGTATGGGATGTGTATTGAAATATGAAATCTTGTGATCTATTGTTACAATTTGATATATATAGGTTAAACCTATAACTCACCAACATTTTTATTGACGTTTAAAGCATTGTTATTCTCAGGTGAATACTAAGAGCTTTCGCTGTTGCATACTAAAATAAGGACAAGATTTGGAGTCCATGTTTGTATGATATTGTGTAAAAACTGCATTCAAGAAATATATGTCGATGTAATATATTTCTATTGTAAACCATTATGTAATGGTCATGTGTAAACAGTATATTTTAGATTATCATTATTTGATAATCTATGTAATGCTTTTAAAACCTTTATTGATAAAATAAAGGTTATGGTTGTTTTAAAAATGAATGCAGTCTTTGAAAAACGTCTCATATAGAGGTCAAAACCTCGCAACGAAATCAATTAATATGGAACGTTTATAATCAATATGAACGGGATATTTCAGAATCAATCCACGACCCAGTGTATACAAGTCTCAGGCTAGATCACAACTCAAAGTATATATATTATTTTGGAATCAACCTCAACCCTGTATAGCTAACTCTAACATTACTGCATATAGAGTGTCTATGGTTATTCCCAAATAATATATATAGATGGGTCGATATGATATGTCAAAACATTGTATACGTGTCTATGGTATTTCCAAGATTACATAATATATATTAGAATACAAGTATAATACAATATAAATTAAAACAATATAAATTAGTTAAGTTATGATTTGTATAGATTTGTTACAAATTTTACGTAGCTACAACAAGCAAAATTATCCAATCTTGTTTTACCCGTAACTTCTTCGTTTTAAATCCGTTTTGAGTGATTCAAGTTGCTATGGTTTCATAATGAACTGAAAATTATGAAACTAAACAGAAAAAGTATAAGTTTATAGTTAGAAATACAGGTTACAAGTCAATATTGTAAGAGGTAATCATTTCAGTCGAAAGAACGACGTCTTGATGACCATTTTGAAAAACATACTTCTACTTTGAGTTTAACCATGATTTTTGGATATAGTTTCGTGTTAATAAGAAAAATCATTTTCCCAGAAGAACAACTTTTAAATCAAAGTTTATCATAGTTTTTAATTATCAAACCCAAAACAGCCCGCGATTTTACTACGACGGCGTATGTCCGGTTTTACGGTGTTCTTCGTGTTTCCAGGTTTTAAATCATTAAGTTAGCATATTATATAGATATAGAAAATGTGTTTAGTTGATAATAAATGATCTAGCTTCAAAGAATCTTGGATGGCTTGAAAGTTCTTGAAGTAGAATCATGACACGAAAACAAGTTCAAGTAAGATTATCACTCGAATTAAGATAGTTTATAGTTATAGAAATCGAATCAAAGTTTGGATATGAATATTACCTTGAATAAGAAAGATAACCTACTGTAAATAATAAAGGTTTTTTGATCTTAGATGATTACTTGGAATGGATTTGCAAGATTGAAAGTAAACTAGCAAACTTGAAAGGATTTTCGAAGTGTTCTTGAAGTGTTCTTTCTATGATGATTATAGCTTGATTCTTGAAGTAATTTTTGATGAAGATGATGATTAGTTTACTGGAAATTTCGTTCCTAAGAGAGTGTGTGTGTTTAGAGAGAGTTAGAAAGAGAATTGGAAGTGAAATAGATTGAGTGGTGAGTGGTGAGTGGTGAGTGGTTAGTGGGGTAAAAAGGAGTTCTAGTTAGTTGACTAGTTCATGGTAGAAGTTAAATTTGATTAGTCATGCATGACATAATCAAGAGTGAAATCTCATGCTAGTTCCTATTGGTATATACCCATAGTAAGTACGTCTAGAAGCTGTGTATAATACGGGTACGAATACTGAATGACTACGAGTAGAATTGTTGATGAAAATGAATGAGGATGTAATTGTAAGCACTTTTGTTAAGTAGAAGTACTTTTATATGTGTCTTGAAGTCTTTCAAAAGTGTATGAATACATCTTAAAACACTACATGTATATGCATTTTAACTGAGTCGTTAAGTCATCGTTAGTCGTTACATGTAGGTGTTGTTTTGAAACCTTTAAGTTAACGATCATGTTAAATGTAATTAATCCATTGTTATTATACTTAAATGAGATGTTCAATTGTTATGTTAACATGAAAATATGATGTATGAATATATCTTAATATCATATATATGTGTTTAAATACAATTACAACGATAATCGTTACATATATATATATTGTTTCGAATTTCTTAAGTTTGTAGCCTCATCTTAATTGTGTAGTTCATTGTTAATACACTTAATGATATAATTAATTATCATTTTATCATGTTAAATATAGTGTAACAATGTCTTAATATGATACATATGTATTTAGTAAGACGTTGTTATAACGATAATCGTTATATATATCGTTTCGAGTTTCTTAACTTAGTAGTCTCATTTTTATGTATATAACTCATTGTTAATATATCTAGTGAGATACTTACTTATCATGATATCATGTTAACTATATATATATATATATATATATATATATATCCATATATATATCATCATATAGTTTTTACAAGTTTTAACGTTCGTGAATCGCCGGTCAACTTGGGTGGTCAATTGTCTACATGAAACCTATTTCAATTAATCAAGTCTTAACAAGTTTGATTACTTAACATGTTGAAAACATTTAATCATGTAAATATCAACTTTATTTAATATATATATATATATATATATATATATATATATATATATATATATATTAACATGGAAAAGTTCGGGTCACAACACAAATTGCCCTTGTATGGTTTTAATTAGTGATTTTAATAATTATATGTTTATAATTATTTGCGTATTTGGTTAAGACCAGTTTGTGACAAGGGTCACAGAACAGGTTTGTTTATTTAAATTGGACTTCGTTTGGGTCACCAGACTACGTACGAAAGATATCAGATAACTGGTAAATACCCGTGTGTGATGGGGTATTGTGTTTAACACTAATATATAAGCTTTGAGTCAGCTTTTTCTCTCATTTTCTTGAAAGTTCTAATTACAACCCGTACTTGTTTATCTCCTTCACAAACCCTAATCCAATCTAAGTGATAAATTGAATCAAGAGGCTTTAGTGACTGATTTCTAGCACCCTTGTGATCATCTAATCAGGTTTGTTTGCTTGAATTCGTGCTTTAATTTTTAGAAATTGGGTTTTGAGTATAAATGATTTTCTGATAAACTTGATGCTTGAATCTTGCTTATTGATGTTAGTTAAGCTTATTAGATGCTCAATATATGTTGTTTGTATACTATATGAGCTTTGTGGACTGTTAATCGATCATAAACATCTTCAATTGGGGATTAATCTAGAATTTGTACAAAACTGTGTTCTTGAGGGTTTTGTTGAATTCTTGCTTAAATCTTGCTTAGAAGTGTTTGTTAATGTTGTTGGATGCTTGATAATCGATCTATATATGTTAGATAAGTTTCGTGGACCTTAAATTGACCAAAAATAGATCGAAATCTTCATTTTGGTATCAAAATCGGTCCAAACAGCGTCCTAGTGCTGATGAATAGCACCCGTGCGGTTGCAGGGTGCAACCGTACAGTTGCAGGTGTTTTTGGGCGGTTGCAGGTGCAACCGTACGGTTGCAAGTGCATCCGTGCGGTTGCGTCTGGTCATCTTTTTCTGAAATTTGTTTTGGGCATAACTTTTAAACCGTAACTTCGTTTTTGATGAATCAAATATCGTTGGAATCATAATGAAGAGTACTTTACAATGGTAAACTTTTAAGAAGTTAAATAAAACTTTATTTTGGTCATACAAAGGGGTTTTAGCGTATATGTCTGTTATATGACGTTAGTGAATGGAATTAGGTTGTAGACTTATCCAATGATGATTATAAGATGTTATGACTTGGTTTAATGTTGTGATAGAGTATGTGTATATGTATATAAGTGTATATATGTGTGTATGTGTGGATATATGTATATATATATATATATGGGTGTGTGTGTATGTATATATATACACATTGTGATTGTGATATTGCTAGTATTTGGAATATGATTTACTAACTTGTGAGTATTGTTTTCAGGTAATATAGATGAGGAGAAGACTCGGTGATATTAGACTACAGAGTGATGCCGGTATCGGTGAGTGGGACTAACTGGAGTATATAGTATAGAGTAGCATATTATATTATGATTGACATGCTTGTTAGATATATTTGCTACTATGGTTAGTTAGTATGTTGTGATGACTGTATGTTAGTTGATGCTTGTCTGCTGGAGCCCAGTGCGTCCCTATTGTGTGGTAGCCTCGGTTGGAGAGATCAACCTGCGGGTTGGGTTCCTCTGTGGTAGCCTAGACAGTCGTGGTGTATATATGTGTGAATGACGCGTCTGTCGCGTGTGAATTATATATATACAACACGGTGGTGGAGGAACTTCTGATAAACCTCAGTCCGATCAACTGGTGGTTAATGGTTTGGCCGAGCCGCCAGGGTCTCTGTAGACGGCATTTGGTGATGTTTATGTGTTAGACTATGTGAGATGATTAGTATGACGGTTCTTGTATACTATTACCTATAGTTAGTTGCATTCACTTAGCTTCGTGCTAATCCCCCATATCTTCCCTGCAGGTTGACTGTTGCATACTTAATAGATTCTAGGGAGACGGAATGTTGGGAGATATGTTTGACTAGTCGAAACTCTGATGTCGCGTCTTTTCTATTAAAGTTATATTTACGTTTTAATATAACACCCGGTCATTTATTTATTAACGTGTTTATCATTAAATGGATTGTATATATATACATGTTTATATTATGTATTTGTTAAATTGGTCTTCCGCTGTATTTAAAAAAAAAAAATCTGGGGTGTTATAAGATTAGTTGTCCACATGCTTAATTTCATACACTAACGAGTTGAAGACAACATGTGGGGTCCTAGAAACCCATTATTTAAAATATTTTATTTGGCACCACTAATATGACCCTATTTAATTTTAAAATTGTTGGTTCTTTTTAAAAGAAAACATAATTTCTTTAGAAAAAAATTTACAAAGTACCACTCAAATTGTATAGAACCTCATAACATTTTGATCCTAAAATAGCCACTAATTCCATAACATACAATAAAATTCGGTTTTTGTTTTCCTTGGCTCATTTTCTGATCTTCTTCCAGACATCGTTTGTAAACACGTTCATCAGTTCCGTCTTCTCTTCGTCTAAATACATAATATTCAAAAAACCAACGATACTTCTTTTTGGAGCATTTCCTTCAAGTTTGATAGATCAAAGTCACTAATTTCGAAGTCGTTAGTTATCATTTTCGTTCCCCTAACGTATAACTTCCAGTTAACCGTTTATTCACCTCCGAAATGTACATGGAAGGAAATACGATTCGGAGCCACGAAGTTGTAGAGTGATATTTAAAAAAATGGAATAAATGTTGCACAACTGTAAAGAGAAATGATTGAAATGTGTAAGTTTTGTGTAAAAAATGTGAAGAATTGCAGTTATTCTTGTAAGGATAAATTGTGTTATTTTATTTTTAATATTAAAATTTATTTAGAATATATTTAAAATTAAATGATGGAGCCGTTGTGAAATCAAATTGCAACATATATATGTTATTCATCATTCAAACACCACCACATACACAATCACGCTCCTATCATTTATGTGATGCTCCCATCGCGCCGGTCACAATTAAGTTCCATCATGACGCATAATGGCTTTATGATGGCACGATGGTGGTGATTTTTAGGCAATCACGTGCGTTAAATAGAGTCTCGGGGAAGTACTCTGTATTAGCCCATTTTTAACCTTGATGAGCGTGTTGACGTGATACTGGGTGGGCGTGGGGTGCTTGATGGGCGTGCTGGTAAACTAGTAAATAATGGGTGACGTGCTGAGTAGCGAGTTGATGGGTAGGGGTGGAGTATTTTTTATTTCTATTTCATTTTTCTTGATTTTAATTTTAATTTTGTTTAATTAGGTATATTATTATTTTTTAATTATAAAAAAATTAATTTAATAAATCACACAACTTAATATTAATACTACAATATGATTACAATAATTAAAAAGTAATAAAAATAGAAGATTATAATAAAAATTCATTAATAATACATAATAATAATTTTTGTGCGTATATTCGTTGAATGTGCAGTTAGTTTCCGTAGATACTCTTTTTAATACAAATCAATAACACACAAATAAAAGTTGTCTAAACACATTAATAATGTTTGCTCACTCATAGGCAAATATTTGTCAAACATATCACCCGATGTACCGTAAGTTAACTGGCGTAACGCATATGTTAACACCTATTTCCTTATGAGGTAAGGCTTATTGTGTTAGCACAATACTAGAAGTGATCTAGCTAAAGGTGGGGGAGTGTTGCCGATTTATTTTTACCCTCGGGAAATAATCCCTGCAGACCCGGTTCACAAGTATAGAAACTTGTGGGGTGTCTTAATCAATCTTTTGTCCGCTGAGCGCTGAGCTACTAGCCGGATGACTTCTAGTGAGAGAAAGTACTGTGAGAGAGAGAAAGGTGAAGTCTCTGCTCACAAGTTGTCAGAATGTCTGAATGTGGAAAATGACGACCCAGTGGGTCTATTTATAGTGACAGATCCACCGGATTGTTCGGGGACACGTGTCAGATGATGATACGCTCTGTTATTCGTGATCCGAAGATTGCACTGAATGTGGCGCTCTTCGGCCAGGGCTTAAGCGCTAGGCGGCCTTCAGTGCTTATGCATGACGGAAGCAGCCTGTACAGCGGAGAACGCTTGACGGATAGTTTCACAAAAACTATTATTCTCAGTGTTTCTGATGCTAATTTCATGCGATCATTATGCCTTTATGCGTGTATACGATAGGATACACCAGCAGACGTGCACTTTTGATAGATATTAAAACTTTGATGACCAACAGCGTCGTATTTTTGTTTAAAAAATGCAAAGTGCGCGGGCAAAGAATTAATAGAGCATTCACATATACCTGTTATGGTACGTATGAATAATTGCGGTTGCATTCGAAAACGTCTTTTAAATTTATGATCAGGAAACGTAGGATTATCAGAAAAAATAGTCGTTACATAGACGTTGTGCCGCACCTTGGCGATCCCTATTAAGATACATTCGGGTTGCTCGTGGAGGTCTCGACTTGAGCCTTCATCAGATGATCGGTCTAGCTCTTCAGTGCACGAACACATAACATTTAATAATAATTCTTCGTCCAAAAAATCATCGGTCGACAATAGCTAAATAAACATCCATTTGGATTAACGTTTTGTGAAAAAGGTTGAAAGAATTTATAAAATGAGAGATCCGAAAGTATGAAATATATAAGGTTGATTTTGTTGTATTTATAGATGAATTTAAAGTTTTTATTTATTTATTTATTAAACTTAAATAAAATATAACATTAATATATTATATCCGTTAGAATTTTTAGCCAACCAATGAAGGCCACGTGTACATGTACACTACGAACCTCTCCGTGTTGACATCTAGCACGCTGGCTCCATTACCCCAGCACGTCGCGTTAGCCGCGTGCTAACGGCGTGCTAACGGCGTGTTGGGTGTACATCCTCTCTAGCGCAGGCGCGATAAAGAGGGTCTTAGATTACCATTTGTTTAAAAAT
This sequence comes from Rutidosis leptorrhynchoides, assembly GCF_046630445.1. Classification (NCBI taxonomy): domain Eukaryota; kingdom Viridiplantae; phylum Streptophyta; class Magnoliopsida; order Asterales; family Asteraceae; genus Rutidosis; species Rutidosis leptorrhynchoides. The sequence continues at coordinate 406,549,297 of NC_092338.1, read as the reverse complement.
ATATATAATAGCCAAAATGAATGAATTGTACGTTTTTGATATCATAATTAAGTCAGCAATTTTGTCATTTAGTAATTTTTTCCCTTTTTATTTTAAGAAAGTAATATATATATAATAGCCAACATGAATAAATAGTACATTCCTGACTTCATCACGAAGTCAGTAATTTTGTCATTTAATGACTTTTTCCATTTTTTTTTAAGAAAATTTGTTTTGTCGGCCTAAATTTTTTGATCCAACGGAGTGGGGCAATCGGCCCCTTCCTAGTTTGTTTAAAGACCGACAAGTTAGTAGAATTTTGAGAAAACAAAATCTTGAAGGATGTAAATGTAAATACTGAATAAATACAGTTAAATCCAATTATATCGCTTTCTTTTGCATTTCTTCTCATATCATCTCTCTCTACATCCCTTCCTTCCATTTCCCCTTCTTTAACCATTTCGCCGCCGACGCCACGTCACCTCATCATTTTCACCTCACCTTTTTAGGATCATACATCTCGTTGACTACCTTTTCAATTTGTTTATGGAATAACTAATTAAACTACTTTCTTCCAATAACAACAACCACCATGAATCTATGGAACACCGATGATAACGCCATGATGGACGCTTTCATGAGCTCTGATATGACGTCGTTTTGGGGTAATCCAACAACTCCCGTCGCAGCTCCATCATCCGCTTCAACTTCCTCTATCCCTATCGAACCGCAACCGATTAATCAAGACACTTTACAACAGCGTCTCCAGGCGTTAATTGACAACGCCAGTGATTCCTGGACTTATGCTATTTTCTGGCAATCGTCTATTGTAGATTACACCAGTCCGTTGATGTTAGGTTGGGGTGACGGATACTACAAGGGAGAAATAAACAAATTGAAAACGACACCTACACCTTCCGTTACTTCTTTAGCTGAACAAGAGCACCGGAAAAAAGTGTTACGCGAGCTAAACTCGTTGATTTCCGGTACTCAAGCGCCGGAAAACGACGCCGTTGACGAAGAAGTGACGGATACGGAGTGGTTTTTTCTTATATCGATGACGCACTCGTTTGTTAACGGTAACGGATTAGCAGGTCAATCGATGTTTAGTAATCAACCGGTTTGGATTACTGGGCGGGAAAAGTTGTTAGCGTCACTCTGTGAACGTGCGCGTCAAGGTCAGGGTTTCGGATTACAAACGATTGTATGTATTCCGTCTACTAACGGCGTCGTTGAATTAGGTTCAACTGAATTAATTTATCAAAGCTCAGATCTAACGAAACAGGTTAAAGTTCTATTTAATTTTAATAATAATAGCAGTATTCCCGATTTATCGAATCAGGATCATGATCAGAGAGCTGGAGCGGATATAGATCCGGATCCGGATCCAGATCCGTCGTCGATTTGGCTTACGGATCCGGTATCTTCGTCTGCTGCTACCGTCACAACGGTAGATACTGCCGTTCCGAGTGTGATTCCGTTAAATAAGCAAATCTCGAATGAAAACCCTAGCTCGAGCTCGTTGACTGAACATCCGAGTTCTGCGATTCATACTTCAAATCGTCAATCCGTACAAAATCCTCAAAATCAAAGGTTGTTTGGCAGTAGAGAGTTGAATTTCGCGGAATTCGGATCTTATGAGGGAGGTACTGGTGGAAGAAATGGGAATCATTCGAATTCGTGCAAACCGGAATCGGTTGAATTGTTGAATTTTGGTGATGGTAAAAAAAGTTCTGCAAATAATGGGACGATATTTTCGGGGGAGGATAATAGTAAGAAGAAGAAGTCTCCTAGTTTACGAGGGATTAACGAAGAAGGAATGTTGTCGTTTAGTTCCGGGATGGTTGTTCCGCCGTCCGAAAACACGAAATCGGCTGCAGATTTCGAGCAGTCGGATGTAGAGCCGTCGATTGGTAGGGAGGCCGAGAGTCGGTTAATGGTGGAACCCGAGAAGAAACCGCGAAAACGAGGGAGAAAACCGGCTAACGGACGTGAAGAACCGTTGAATCACGTTGAAGCTGAAAGGCAAAGAAGAGAGAAACTGAACCAGAAATTTTACACTCTTCGAGCTGTGGTCCCGAATGTTTCGAAAATGGACAAAGCGTCACTACTTGGTGACGCTATTTCGTACATTAACGACATCAAGTTAAAGCTTCAAGAGGCCGAGACAGAGAAGGAAGAATTGGGAGCTCAACTTGATGCAATGAAGAAAGAGTTGTTAACTAAAGATTCGAGGCAATCGTCTTCATCAACCGTTTCACCACCGGATGATCCTAAAGTACCTAATTCAAGAAACCCGAAAATAACTGATTTGGAAATAGATGTTAAGATCATCGGTTGGGACGCTATGATTAGGATCCAATGTAACAAGAAAAACCACCCGGCTGCACACCTAATGGCAGCATTAAGAGAACTGGACCTCGACGTGCACCATGCTAGTGTATCGGTGGTTAACGAATTAATGATGCAACAAGCGACTGTTAAAATGGGCAGTCGATTTTACACACAAGACCAGCTTCGATTAGCATTGACGAATATGATTTCGGAACCTAGGTAAGTTCATCAATCAATCCTCAAGGGTAATTTTGTAAATTACCAAGAAGCAGGAGTTTGGTGTAACATAGTATATTTTTGCTTGTGGCTTAAAGTTATGTTGTTAGTAATTGACATTCATCTAAGTACCTGTTGTTATATCAATCTTAATCTTTGGTTTTACATGTTGGCTGTTGTATATATTCTTCGAAAGGCTAATTTTGCCTGTTTCCAATATGTGAAAATCAGAGATTATTAGGAATAATACTTGGTGAAATTTGCATTTTTCATCCATTTGAACTGAATCTTGCAGATTGTTCATTTTCTTGTAAGATTTTGTCACCCTGTGTCTAATTGGCAGCTCAATAGCTCATTGAGCCAGGGCCGGCTAAGGCTATGGACGAAGCGGGCGACGGCCCGGGGCATCACGCGGTTAGGGGTACCATTTCAAAAAAAATTATTAATACCCATAGTTTAAACCACATAAAAATATATGTTTGCGTAACTGTTCGGGGGCATTTTATAATCATTTCGCGCGGGGCATGTAAAAATTTTGACCAAAGGTTGACCGGCCCTGCATTGAGTCAATCTTGAATATTAATTAACCCTTACATACTAAATGTCATGGGAAACATTGTACTTTTAGTTCAAACCGATTGTAGTTTTGAATTTACGTTCACATTATAACCGGTCCCCCAAATTCGACTATATTTACACAACGGCCCCTCAAGTTTACACTTTCTCCAGGGTAAAAAGTGTAAATATATAATTAATTAACCTTTATATACTAAATGTCATTAGAAACATTGTACTTTTAGTTCAAACCGATTGTAGTTTTTAGTTTACGTTCACATTACAACCGGTCCCCCAAATTCGACTATATTTAAACAACGGCCTCTCAAGTTTACACTTTCTTCAGGGTAAAAAGTGTAAATATATAATTCTACATTGTACTTTTAGTTCAAACCGATTGTAGTTTTTAGTTTACGTTCACATTACAACCGGTCCCCCAAATTCGACTATATTTAAACAACGGCCTCTCAAGTTTACACTTTCTTCAGGGTAAAAAGTGTAAATATATAATTCTATTAAAATAAAAGAAAATAATTCCACCCGAATTTATAACGGGCTATATCTTCTCGCTCGGTGCGAGTTAAATTTTTTCAAGACCATCGTTCAACTCGAATAAATCTTACGAACCCAACGGAACTAACTATACGCGAAACGGACACTTCTCAAAAAACGCTAAACACAACGACAGCCCGTATCTTTCCGCTCGCCGCGAGCTAAATTTTTTCGACATGAGCTTCATACCCGAAATAATTTTATGAACAAAACGATAAAAAGTACGTTTGAAACGGAAACTTTTTAAAAAACGCTAAAAACAACGACAGCCTGTATCTTCCTGTTCGCCGCAAGTTATATTTTTTCACCAGCACCGTCAGACTCGAAATAATTTTATCAACAAAACAAAACTAACTACGTTCGAACCGGACAGATTTAAAAAAAAAAAAAAAGTAAAGACGACAACACCAACAACGGCGCTTAACACATGGGCTGTTTTCCCCTTCTGTAAATACATAAAGCTACGTTAAATATGAATACCCATGTCGAAAGCCTCCGCCGCATCGCGCGGGCCGGACCGGACTAGTTTAACATATTTGAATATATATAGTTTGTTAGTAAACTTAAGCAGAATGGATACTTTAAAATTTCATATGGTAAAATGTGGTCTCCTTTTGTGGATCATAGTTGTACTTGTGATTTATGACTATGAAACATGATGTACATTGTAGCAACACGATAATTTTTATGGGTATAGAAATTAATATGGTGTACAATAAATGCATTTTGGTATGAAATTCATGTTAGTGGTCCATCCATGATCTGTTTTTTTTTTTTTTTTTCTTGGCAAAAAACTGAAAAATATAAATGCTAATTTTTCAGGAAGCTGTAAAAAATTAGATGGTACAAGCATGACGAAGTTACAAAGTCTCCTGTCCACTTGGTTCACTGAATAGAAACAAACATAAACAATATACATGCTAAACATTATCCTTATACCAAAAAATACTTGGACCACATTAACTATGCAGCTTCTCTTTTGTTGAGCTTGATCAAATAAGCATCCATGGTTGATTTATCCACACATAACTTTGAAGACTCACAAAACTTCCCCTTCACCAACCATTGAAACACTTTAAGCTTAATCCGTCCTACATTCACCGCCCAACATGTATACGACTCATTAAAAACCATATCATTTCTTGCAATCCATATGGCCCAAATCGTTGCCGGCCCAACCAATCTCAAAAATTGTCCAACTTTAATACCTATCCTGTTGCCCTAATCATGCGAAAATTCTATAATCGTTGATGGCATAACCCACAATATATTCCACGAATTAAATACGACCGACCAAATGGGTCGATACCATGAACAATTTAAAAGTAAGTGATCAATAATAGATTCAATGTGATCCGAGCACCATCAACATTTGTTATCCGCTCTGTTTCTCAAACAATGCCTATAACTCAAAACTTCTTTTACCGGAATACCTCAAGTTAGATTTGTGATTATTGCTCTTACCCAGTGAACCAAGAATCTTTCCCATTTGAAGGTCCGAAAAATCAAAATTTGAAAATATGTCCCGTGTTCGACGTTGACTTTTCGTTTTACTGTTGATGGGACATTTTCCGGTGATTCCGTTCCTTCTGCACCCTCATCATCCATTACCGGACCATCGTTGTTATGCCATCGTCTTCACCTACATGATCAGTTTTTCTGTGAATAGCAAAATTAATCCCAACAATGAAATCCTCATTATCATCCGAATTAATATGATCCTAGGGATCAAAGCCACTATCCACTTCATGGATCCATATCGACATTTTTGTTTATTATGCAATTCCGTAGTAATCTCTTCCGTGATCTGTTCCCTGTACTCTTCTATCATTCATTGAATGTTTAGTGTTTTATGATTTTCTTTTATTAATTTAATTTAATAAAATTTAAATATAATTTATCTAAAATTTATTTATTTATTATTATTATTATTATAATGATCACGATGATTATTACTTTTTTTGCAACATACATAAATTATATTAAAAATAATTTTTCACAAAAGGTGAAAAAATTGCAAGATACATATGAAAAGACCAAATGAGTTTTTTATTTACATGATGATTATAAGGGAACTAGGAATCCCCATTCATTCCACCATCGACTTTATTAATTGGCGTGAACACCGCTCCGCCCCACCCTGGCTTTCATTTCGGTGTTCCCCTCTCATCGTCGGTTAATCGACGGTGGTTTTAATTATTTTTTGTTTATTTTTTATATTTTTAATTATTCTATTTTTTTATTGGTTCTACTTCATATTTTCTTACACCAAGACTTTGAACCAAGGACACCGAACGACGCTCTACTTTAATTAAATCCAAGGTTCATTTTTTACCTTAAAATAAACAATGAAAAATGAACATAGACACATCGTGCTCTTGCTGCTCCCTATCACATACTAGTATTAAAAAACATGATTATTACTGCTCTGTATTAATCCGTATGTACTAGTATTTATTATGATTATTATTATATTTAATTATTATATTTAATATTTATATTTGTATTTATAAAATTAGTTATTAATTATTTAATTCTAAGGTAGAGGAGGGTACCATTCATTCATAAATGAAAAGACCAACGGAATTTTTTGTGTGCAAAAAATCGAATTAACTGAACCATAACCGTATTAATCGATTTAATCGAACTGAATTAATCAAACCGAACCCTTAACCGCGGTTTTGATTAACGTTTTTGATTAACCAAAATTTATGAGTCGGCTATGAAAATAAGTGATAACCGCCCCAATTTAACCGCACTCGCCCATTTCGATCTTATAATAAATAATGAAATAATCCAATTTATATTACACTTATATAGTTAGGTTACAATTGTAATTTGATTGCTAACTAACTTAATTATATACAAGATAATTCATTTATTATATAATTTGTAAATACATATAGGGTCAAGATCTATCTGTTAACAAAAAAAATATGAACTGTGTTGATTTGTTTTTAAATGTGTTTCATAATTTAATGTTCATGACATTTTGCATGTGAAGTGTATTTTTATGATGTATGCATGATTTTAAGATTTATTGTTCATTCAACATTGTATAATGTTTATAAGTGTATTTATTGATTTTTAAATAAATACATGCAAAAATTATAAAAGTGATAGTTCCACCACTATCACAATTAAAAAAAATTCTATTTGAATATTATATATGTTTTTATATGATTATACACAAACTCGTGATTTTCTTGTTACCCGTAAATGATTAATCAAATTAACCGATTTATATCCAGTGCTTAACGAAGTTAACCGAATTAACCAAACGTTTATTAATCGAACTAAACGGTTAAAAATTTTCATTAACCGAAGTATTGGTTATGGGAGCGGTTATCGTACGTAATTGTCTCAAACCGACCCATAATCAACCCTAGTACTTTTTTATTTAGCATCACAGGAGTATAAAATAATTAATACTTATTAGTTTTATAAAGATAAAATTACGCAGTTAGTTTTAATGTTTTTGTTTTTGTTTTGACGTGTATAATCCTAATGTTTGCATATATTGAGTGATTGATGACAGAATTAGTAAATCATATAGCCCAACAACATTTATAACATATAAGTCTAGGAGTTCATCCTTTTCTAAAACCAACTGGTGATAGAGGGACTTCCCCTAAGACTTATATGTATACATTTGTTTTGTAACATGGCCGATGTGAGATAACTTTCGAACAATTGATACCTGACCTTGGTTGCTGTTAGTCAAACTCCATTAAATAACTCATGTTGCTTTATATGAGAAGATATATTCATCACTTTAAATATTTTCTTCTTCCATTCTAAATTTCTTCTTGTTCTCTTAATTTTAATCCATCAACATCAAAATAAATTAAAATTAAAACCTACAAATTAAAATCAAATCTAATGATAAACCTACAAATAGAAACTTAATATATAGACATAAATAAAATTATAAAACCACAATGGTTCAAATTTAAAAATGCCAAATTTACCATCATCATCCCCAAGAAATTTCAAGAAATTCAGAAACTAATTTTAGAACTTCATTTTCCATATTTAGATCTTTTATATCATATAACAAGTACTGTAAATTAGAATGATCTGAAAATCAAATTTATATCTAAATGGTGGGAACTTCGCCGAGAAGAACTCTATTTTTAGATTTGAAAATCGGAATTATCAACCCGAGGCTTCGATTCATCGTTGACCTTAGTTTTTCACCACAGATAGCCATTTTTTCGTCGTACGACGCTGCAACTGTTCATCGTCGTTGGGTTTCTTGTGATTAATCATTTATGCATTTAAATGGGAATTATCGAGCATAGATCTAACATCGCCTCTATTGTTGGAATTTTAGTTGAAAGTGAACATTTCATATATAAGCTACTCCATCAGTCACAATTTAATAGTCATGTTTTTATTTTTTGAAATGTCTCAAAATTAATAGTTCACTTTCATAAATATATAAGAATAATGAAGTGAAATTATTTTAATAATGAAGTGAAATTATTTTATACCTATACTTTATGCATGTAAAACAAAAAGGTAGGTAAAAAATTTAGGGTAAAATTGTAAAGTAAATAAAAAGTATAGTGAAATATTAACATTTATTAAAATGTGTGATTTTTGTCTATGAACTATTAGATTGGGACGGGGGAGTATGTAATAGAAACCATGGTTTATATTCAAGGAATATAAAAAGGTCAAAAAATGTTACTGGTTATTTATTAAGATTTTTGTAAAGATCATTAATGGATGTAAACGTGGGATGTGAATAAAGTTGTTTCCAAAAGCAATGGGAAGTTTAGGCGTTACTCCTCTTAGTATTAAAAATCTAGCAATGCTTGCTAAATGGTGGGCAAGACTAAACGATAACAAGTGTCTCCTTTAGAAGTCGATTGTTCTTAATTCTTTTGGTCCAACTTTTCGTGGTAAACTGATGTATGAGACAGCCTCTTTCAATACTCGTAATCTTTCACCTATTTGGAAAGATATAGTTTCGTTGAGTCATGATGAAGGTATGGAGTCAATTCTTGGTCAAGGTAAATAGAGATGGGAGATAGGCGATGGCAAAAGGATTAATTTTTGGCTCGATATTTGGGTTTCTTCTACTCCTATTCACATCAAGTATCCCTCTTTATTTAGACTATGTTTTCACAAAAATGAAAGGGTAAGTTTTTATCACTTCCCCGACTCGGGTTACAATATTGGTTGGGTGGTTCAATTCGATCTTCCTTTACAACAATTTGAAACATCCGAGTACGACTTACTTTTATCCGAATTTAAATCATGTAGTCTTAGTTGAAAATAAAGACGATTTTATTATTTGGGAGTCGGATGTTGACGGTAAGTATTCGGTGTCGGAGGGTGTTAGAGTGCTCGTTAATGATAATATTATTTCAATTCCGGATTGGGCAAAAATGTTATGGTATAATCAAATACCATCCAAGGTTCTGATTTTCCATTGGTTAGCAATTCAAAAGTCAATCCCGGTCAAACAAATCTTATTTCAAAGAGGTATGTTTCAAGATGGTCAAAATATTGCTTGCTGTAGGTGTATTGACTCAGAAGAATCGATTTATCATTTGCTACTTCACTGTCCTTGGGCTAGATTAATTTGGTCCGAAATGTTTCGGTGGTGGAATCTAAGATGGGTAATGCTGTTTTCGCTCAAATTCTTTTTCTCAAGATTGGTATTCGGGGATGGGTATCAAGGCCGGTAAAATGTGACGTTTAATCGGGCTGGCGACAATATGGCATATTTGGTTAGCTCGGAATAACACTCTTTTTAATAACGAATTCACTTGTTGTGTGACAACCCGAAAATTTCCGACCAAATTTAAACTTCAATCTTTATATGTTTCCAACACGATAAGCAAAGTTTGATAAGTTAAATCTCAAGAATTTTAAACTGTTTTCATACATTCATTTAACCTCGACCAAACTCCGACGATTCACGAACCATTATATAAATGGATATGATTGTGTGTGTGTGTATATATATATATAAATATATATATATATATATATATATATATATATATATATATATATATATATATATATATATATATATATATATATATATATATATATATATGTATATATATTATAACTTGAGAATATTAACAAAGTATTAAACGTATAATACTTTACATGAACGTATTTGTTTCGATATATATTTATCAACAGAATTAAAAGATAATACCAAATGATTGAATTACCAGATACATTGTGATATGATTAGAGGTCTCGGTTGTAAGGCCCACGTTTATTTGAGAAATTGTTTCTTTTTAACGATATTCGGAAATAATGATAATGTGATTTTCAAGTAAGGACAATGTGTCCATTAACGAGAGTTAGTCAAAAGGTTAGTGGAGATTTTTGTTTAATTTTCAAAAGCTTGCTTTACAGTGATTGACTCATGTCCCATGGAAATTTAATTATTTAGTTTCATAATATTAAAAACATTATTAGATATAATAACTTCTATTATTAAAACGAGTTTAAATTATATAAAAACGGACTTTAAAAAATAATTAGTTCGAAAAACTGAATAATATAAATATTCCCATTAAAATATATTTCCTAAATGAATATATATATATATATATATATATATATATATATATATATATATATATATATATAAATATTACAAGTAATATTAATTTAGTTATGAAACGTGTTGAGTAAAAATAATACTATTATATTTTATATATATATATATATATATATATATATATATATATATATATATATATATATATATATATATATATATATATATATATGTATATGTATATAATGAGACGTCGAATTATAGAAGCAAATGACCAAAACACTCGAGCGATTATGTTACACTTCGAGTGATATAGTTTATTAATGATTTAAGTCTATATTCGATTATGGGTTATAGTTTTTGAGAGGGATAGAGCTAAGGAAATTATGGGTTATAGCTATGGAGGTTATGGGTAATGTTTGTAGGGTTTGCTCGTGAGGTCAACCTAGTGTTTGTCGTCTCCGTTGCGTCTACGTACTTTCCTGCAATATTGAATCACAATATTGATACGTGAGCACTCATAACTTAACTTTTATATATTAATAGTGTATCCCTGACTAGTGCTCGAATATATAGGATTATGCATGCTTGTACGCTTAATATTGTCGTTAGATAGTTTATGATGAATCCTGAATTTAATACATATGCTACTAGGATAAGGTATATGATATGTATGTCATTGGAAAGCTGGCGGAAAATTAATAACTTTACATTTAGAAAGCGTATGGTTTCGATGAACGGATTAAAAGATATAGTCAATTGAATTATCTATGCTTTTAAGTATTATTGTTAAAATGATTATTATTATTACTATCGTCGTTATTATCGTCGTTATTATTATTAACTAATAATAATAATAATTATTATTATTATTATCATTATAAATGTTATCATTAAAAATTGTCATTAGCATTACTATCGTTATTATCATTAAGATTATTATTAACATTATTATTATTATTATTATTATTATTATTATTATTATTATTATTATTATTATTATTATTATTATTATTATTATTATTATTATTATTATTATTATCATTTGAATAGTTATTAGTAATATCATTAATGTTATTTATAATATTTATTATTATTAGTATCATTATCATTAGAATTAATATTAGTAACATCTAATTATTATGATTAATATTATTATCATTATGAATGCGATTTAAAAGAGGACTAAAAGCTATTAAACAAGTCGAGTAAGAAATAATGAGTATAAGTATCATGATTCAGTTAAAATAATGATAAGATTATGATTTAAATAAAATATCATTTTTATTATTATCATTATTATTATTAAAAGTATCGTTAAAATTAAAAACTATCAGTTTATCAAAATTATCGTTTTAATAGAAATATTATTGTTATTATAAAATATCATTATTATTATCATTTTAGTGTTATTATAAAAAATTATCATTTTATAATTAATATCATCACTAATAAATAAATATTGTTATTACTATTAGTAATTATTGTTATTTCAAAATAATACAACTTTTACTTATTATCAATATTATTTATCAAATGAATATGTGATTCAAAGATAATTTACCACATGTAATATAATTACGTTAATAATACATACCACTATATTTTTATGATAATAAATGAACTTTATAAATTTTATTACTTAAGATATATAAAAGTATATTTTTATAAATTTTTATATAAATTTTATTAATAAACGACTTATATTATTTACTCTAATAAAATCCGATAAATATATTTAAATATATAAAACGACTATTTATGTTATATAATAAACATGTATAGATTTTGTAAATCATTTGGGGTCAAATTGACTTTTGTTGACTTTTGCATATCGATCTCGAGCATTAGGATTGCGATACACTATGACCTGACCTAAACTGATAGACAGATATTGACCACCATTTAAATATATATACTTAATATAGGTTCGTGAATCCGAGGCTAATCTTGCACTTGTTCAATGCCATCATATGCATAATTACTACGAAATACAGCATTGTGAGTTCATTTGATTCCCTTTTACTCTTTACATTTTTGGGACTGAGAATACATGCGCTGTTTTTTTATATCTGTTTTATTAAATACTTTTGAGATATATTTTTGAACTGAGAATACATGAACTGCTTTTATAAATGTTTGACGAAATAAACACAAGTACTAAAAACTACATTCTATGATAGAATTATTTGGATTCAGAGGTTCAATTTGCACTAGCTACTATCGGTGAGAAATTTTTGCATTGCACGATGCATTAGCTACCGTTTAGCTACCCTCGGTGAGAAATTTTTGCATTGCACGATGCATTAGCTACCGTAAGTGATTTTATGTAGCATTAGCTACCCTCGGTGAGAAATTTTTGCATTGCACGATGTATTAGCTACCGTTGTAAGATTGTTTATCGGTGAGAAATTTTTGCATTGCACGATGCATTAGCAACCGAAATGGTTCGATTTAGTAGTTACTATCGGTGAGAAATTTTTGCATTACACGATGCATTAGCTACCCTCGGTGAGAAATTTTTGCATTGCACGATGCATTAGCTACCGTTGTAAGATTGTTTACGGTGAGAAATTTTTGCATTGCACGATGTATTAGCTACCGTTTTTGAAATTGTTTATGGTGAGAAATTTTTGCATTACACGATGCATTAACTACCGTTGGTGAGATTATTTGTAAGTTTCCGGTATTCTTCATATGAATGATTTTTTACAGCAGTGTGGAGACCTACATAGATTGTTTTCGAAATATGAGTATCTTGTGGTCTATTATATTATTGGAAATAATTGTTTATGATAAACTAATGAACTCACCAACCTTTTGGTTGACACTTTAAAGCATGTTTATTCTCAGGTATTAAGGAAATTTTTCGCTGTGCATTTGCTCATTTTAAAGATATTACTTGAAGTCATTCATGGCATATTTCGAAAGACGTTGCATTCGAGTCGTTGAGTTCATCAAGACTGATAATAAGTCATTCATAGTTTGAATATATTATGAGATAGTATGCATGTCTGTCAACTTTCGTTGGAATAAAAGTTTGTCTTTAGAAACTAATGCAATGTTTGTAAATTGTATCATTTAGAGGTCAAATGCCTCGCGATGTAATCAACTATTGTGAATCGTTTATAATGTATATTGTAAAGACCCGTCCTTATCCACCTGGACGAAATCTTCAACATTTGGTTCCATTGCGATGATCGACTCCAAGTAATGTCCTTATCATGAGCTAATGCACAGCGGAAGACTTAATTCGTACCTGAGAATAACATGCTTTAAAACGTCAACATAAAGTTGGTGAGATATAGGTTTAATGCCGGCAGCGATATAAATATAGACTACAAGATTTCATATATAAACATTTAATAAAAATATTCTAAGTGGTTGAGCACTTGGTAACCATACTTAACATTTAATCACGTTGCATATTCCCTTTATTATGAAATCTTACTACACTGTACCAAGTGTAGTCACGAAACGAAGTACTGTGCAACCGTTGAATACTGGTCGTCCAGTCCGGTTGGGGTTGTCAGGCCCGATAGATCTATCAACAGGATTCGCGTTTACAATACCGCTGTAAATATTAGTTACCAAGCTACAGGGAAGTATGCCAGTGGTACAACTCAACGTAGAATATATTTTTGATCACTTGTGTCCATAACGTAAAACATTTATAGAAACAGCGCATGTATTCTCAGCCCAAAATATTTAGAGTTTAAAAGGGATCTATATACTCACCATACTGTATTTTGTAGTAAAAATACATATAACATCATTGATCAAGTATAAGGTTGGCCTCAGATTCACGAACCTATATCATTTATATATATTTATTAAAACATACAATGGAAATAAAAATAATTATCTCTCTTTTAATTATATAGTATTTATTTATTAAGTGTTTTAATTATAATATACACATATTCAAATTTTAATTATATTTACATATGTTATTTTATATTATATCCTTAATTATATGATACATATAGTTATTTTGTAAAATAAATAATTGTATATATATATATATATGTAAGTAAGTAATTATATCAAAAATCATAATTTGCTTTATGTAATATTTATATAATAAATGTTAAAGTGTTTATTCTATAATTTTTATGTAATTCTAATATAATAATATTATGTATCAATTATACTTTTATGTACCCAATATTTATTTGATAAAATAATGTTAATATTAATATTAATAATATAATAATAATAATAATAATAATAATAATAATAATAATAATAATAATAATAATAATAATAATAATAATAATTTTTATAATAACAATAAAATAGATTGCTACCTTAGAAAAGGGTTCCAAAAAGAATTGTGCCTCATGCGAGGCTCGAACTCTCAACCTTTCGAAACCATGCTAACAACCTAGACCACTCTTCCATTCTAATCTTTCTGATTTATTACGTATCCAACCTTATTTAACCAAGCCGTTTCTGTATTCTTATTTCCTTCTTGTCTTTAAAAATTCAACCGATCCAATTCAATTCCATATTTCATTCGGCCCAATCTAATTACTTAATCACGGCCCAATATTGTACAAGGATTTTATGGCCCGATTACAGCCTGTTACAACTCGATCAGGTGGTTACCAGCTGGAATTGTTTAAATAAAAAAAAAAAATACATCTTGTCCTCTGTCGGTTGAATCTGGAAACGAGAAGAATAAGGAAGAAAATATATTCCGGGTGTTTGGTGTCGGCTACTAACAGAAACAGATCGAAATAGAAAAACACAGGGGATAAATCATTTTCGATTAAATCATCATCATTCTTAATCGGATAATTTGGTCAGCAATCGTCGATATTCATGAAGTCATCGGTTCATCACTCGATCTGGTAAGCCACTGATTTATCGTTATCTTCCCAATCCTTAATTCTTCTATATAATTAGTTTACTTATTTGATTCAACAAGATCATCAATTAATGATGGTTGAATGGTAAGTTAAACAGAACCGGAGTCGTATCAATAATCGATCTCAAATAGCAGTGAAGATTAGGTTTATTAGGTTAAATTGGTTTCATAGACAAATTAATGATTTGGATGTGTTGTGTTGGTTGTGTTTATGTTGATCGATTTGAATTAATTGAAGTAGTCTCTATTTGTCAGTGTTTTTTAAGAATTAGGAGCAGAAGATAGCTGCAACGAAAATTTGGAATGGAAAAATAAACAAAGCAGCAGCAAGGATGTTTGCAATTTGATGGCGAGGATGATGATTTTGAGGTTAAGAGAGATGGTGGTTTACGGTTGAATTATAAACAGAAAAGAAAAGAAAATATTGCGAGAATGATAATGGTGGTATTGTGGTGGTGATTTCAAATGGAGAGAAACAGTAACAGGTAGGTGATGATCATGGTGTCGGTTTAGTGATGATGATTATGGTTGCAGTGGTGTGTGTGTCGAACCAAAACAGGAGAATAGAAACAAAATTGGTTGTAGCAGTTTGATCAATCGTGAAGTTTGCTCAACGAAAACGAAAAATAATCGACAGTAGCAGCTATCTTGTGGTATCATGGTGGGGTTTTTGAGATGAAGGTGGCGGTTTTAGTTATAGTAACAAAACAAGAAATAAATTAAGCAAATGGTTGTGGGTGTTTGATTAACTCTGCATATGAAAATGTATCTATATGTAATATAGAAGGTAGATAGATGTATACTAGAGTTGATGGAAACAGAATAAATGGTGGGCTCGTGGTGTTATTCCAATAGAAGCATAAAACAATAACAAATAACAAATGAGTCTCTGTTTGTGATATGGATGTGCATGTTGTAAAGATATTTGAGAAGGGAAGAAAACAAGAAAGTAAATGTTGATTACAATTCCATATATCACGAATCAATTGTGAATTGTCAAAGAAAATAAAAGTTACGTAGTACTCTAATTGTGATACAAATATAATGATAATATTATTACTAATGATAATAGTAATAATTTTTGTGAAATATATAACTATAATGTCATTAGTAAAAAAAAATGATACTAGTTATTCTAATATTTTTAATAATAGTAATAATATTAATAATAATAATTTATCAATTTATATATATATATATATCAAATTTCCACATTCATGTGTTATCTTTCTATATAAAAAAAAAATCTCAAAAGTACAAATATTTTTATTATTGTTAATGTTGTTAATATTGTTAATATTAATACAGATAATATTACTAATACAATATTTATACCTAAACCTATGTTTAATATGTTACAATTTATTAATTATATTATATTCACCAATTATATAATATGTTAGATCCTCATTATTTATATTTATATATTACATTATATATATATATATATATATATATATATATATATATATATATATATATATATATATATATATATATATATATATATATTGTTATTCATGTATAGAATTCGTATATATATATAGTCACATTTTTATTTACACACTATTGTTCGTGAATCGTCAGGCATGGTCAACAGGGTAACTAGTTATCCAAATATAGATTTCAAACTTTTCTAAACTCAACGTTAAGGTTTTTGCTTATCGTATCGGAAACCTATAGAGATTAGAGTTTAAATTTGGTCGGAAATTTCCGGGTCGTTACAGTACCCACCCGTTAAAGAAATTTCGTCCCCGAAATTTGGTAGAGGTTGTCATGAATAACAATAGGAATGTTTTCATGACGAATATGAGGTAATAA
The DNA here is from genome assembly GCF_046630445.1 of Rutidosis leptorrhynchoides. Lineage (NCBI taxonomy): Eukaryota > Viridiplantae > Streptophyta > Magnoliopsida > Asterales > Asteraceae > Rutidosis > Rutidosis leptorrhynchoides. Next base: position 406,532,426 of record NC_092338.1, on the reverse strand, counting down.
TAGAGTTTTATCCGTATCGAGAGATATTAGATAGAACGATTCGATCATGTGAAGCGTACGAGTGAAGCTATCACAAAAGAGTGAAATGAGTAAATATGGAATTGTTTTAACCAATGACATGATTAGGATTGATTTCCGGAATTTATGGGATTTAAAGAAAATCTTGTATAATAAGATTTGGTTCTTCGGCGATCAGGATTTTCTTTGATTTAATGCGGCAATCTGTTTCGATTTCTCTGTCGGATATTTCACTATAAATCTACCCCCTTCGTTTCCTTATTTCCATATCCCACATCTTCTACTTTTTCTCCTAAATTCTTACTTTAAACATTCGTCAATATGCTCCATCCCATTCTGATTCTTGATATACTCTTAATTTTCACATCTGTCGTTCTTCTTTTTCATCTACCACCAAAAGAATCTATTTACTTCTACTATTTTCTTGGGATTATAGTGTTATTAATTCTCCCGTGCCTTTACGTGGCAATATGATATGCATGGTTTGTAGTTTCAGGGTTGCTATTGGGTTTTATATCTTCACTTATATTTCAATGTCCCTACTTCTGTTTTCTATAATCATTGTCATCCATAGTTAATATCTCCTCCTATTTGCTGCAATTTTTGTCCTAATTTCTATTTCGGGGCCTTGTCCCTTTTGTTTCTTCTTCCCGTCCTTGAGTCAAGCGAGCAATGGTCCGGAATTTGTAGGTATGAAATTTCAGAATGAACATAACTGATGCTCTTAGAAAGAAATGGAAATGGCACGATTTTGATTTGTCAAATTACCAGAATATCCAGAAAGATAGAACTATCAAGATGATATGTTCTTGATATGTTTGGAGATTGGATAGAATGTAAGAGCCGTGTAACATGGCACATGATGATGGTACTGTGAATCATCACATTCCATTAGCAACTTAACATAACTTACTGTAATATAATGAAGTTGATCAAGTTCCATTATATTATACTAATTCATGCGTCAGTTCCTAACACTACCTCAAAACATTCATATTTTAAATTCGAAGGTTTCAGAATTTAGAAACTAACACAGTTTCTTTTATGATGTGATACATATAGCGCGAGAAGATATATGATTTCCGATAAGAATAGTTATAAAAATATCTTCAGAAACATTGAGGATATTTATAATGAAAGATATGATAATATCTTGGAACTTCTAATGCCGAAGGATGATGATGAAGAATAGTGTCAGCAAAGGTTTTAGAGTAAGGAGTAGGGTATGTACTAAGGATTTCAGCAGGCACTGAATCTTTTAAATTCTTTGAAGTCAAACTTATTCTTTGTGATTTGTCCACGGCTTACTTCATAGTTTCGCATAATCCGCTTTTTGATACTAAATTTTCTATTGAGTGTTTCCAATACTCCGTTCTTTATCATCAACTTTTGGCTATTAAGACCATCTACAACATGCTGCTTCGTCAGCATTCTCAAAGTTAACGGATCTGGGTCATCGGTTATCAAACTGAGGTGGTTTCAGGAGGATTGTGTTTTTAGATGGTTAAATGCTGATGATGGAATATAAAAGATTCTCCGGTAATGACAGCGAAAGAATAACGTGTATATATATCGAAACTAACCTTTCTGAGAAGTCGAGGTTAACTTGCTGGAGCTGTGACCAAATTGGCTAATTTGAAAAGGGATTGCAAAGTTATTTTGAGTAATAATAACACTAAAGAAATTAACATTGCTGCGTGTTAAACGTTGACTCAGTCTCCGAGAGTCTTACAGGAGCATAAGTCTTTTCTTCCGTAGATGAAACGCGGTTGGTTCATCCTCTCGATTGAGGGGTTTTCAAGAATCATGAAAGATCTGAACACGCATTGTAATTGTCGAGATACAAATGAGGTTTAAGATGAAATCAAGTGGCAAGCTTGAAGAATTATTTAGTTTCATATGTTATAATCAATATTTTAATTTAATTCATTTTAATTGTCCAAAGTTAGCAGTCCAATAGTCCGATGGTTCAATGATTCATATATAATTTAATATATAATATTCGAATTAAATAATACGTATCGTGACCCGTGTACCGGTCTCGGTGTCGATCACAACTCAAAGTATATATATATTTTGGAATCAACTCCGACCCTGTATAGCCAACTCCCACCTTCACATATAGAGTGTCTACGGTTGTTCCGAAATATATATATAGATGGGTCGATATGATAAGTCGAAACCTTGCATACGTGTCCCGTTATTTAAAGTGCGTAAAAGTAAATAACAGAAATTAAATGACGATAAATAAAATTGCGAGAATGTAAATTGCGATAAATTAAATGTTAATCAGTTAGCTGGGAACAGTTAGCCGGAACAGTTAGCGTGAAATCCTATCACAATTCCAATTAATTAATTCGTTTGTTTCTAACACTTTTTATTTTTTGTCCAATGTTTTCTTCGTTATGCCACTTGTTGGATTCTGATAGGTCAAAATCCAAATATGAAATTTGAATAGAAATGGTTATTCTGTGGTGAACGGATACGTATATCGGTAGTTGTAAGTAGGATAGTAAATGATCGTTGAATCAGATTCGAAGAATGTACAGTGTAACTTATTAATTTGAATTCTAAATATTCCTCGGGTACTACCCACCCGTTAAAATATTTTCATCATTAACAGTTTGTACAAAAGAATTTTTAATTACAATCTTTATGAAAATATACTTGCATATATATTTTCATCGGATGTAATCATGGATTTAATGAGTCAAAAACTCATCTGATTTACCGTTAATACTAGATTACATAATCTCTAAAACTTTAGAAATTACATATTCACCATGTCGAACGAGGAAAGATGAGGTAGAATGATACGTAAAGCGAAGATAGCCGATGTAGATCGATGTGTAGAACGAAGTTCATACTCGAAGTACAGATGGTGATATTGAGGCGTGTAATGTTGATATTCGAGGTACGGATTGTGATATTGAGAGTTACGGCGCGGTTATGGTTTAGAGATGATAAGGGTACTGTCGACGTCGATGATGGTGGTACTGATTATGCTGCTGGTGCTGCTGCTGGTGTTCGTAACCTTCGCACCAGGTTCTCCAAAGTCGTCACACGAGCGCGTAGTTCGTTAACTTCTTCTAGTACTACGGAATGATTGACGGTTGAAGCGAGTGAATGAATAAGATTCGAACTATGGGATAGTATGTAATCGTGATGGGATACTCGGAAAAAGGGGAGAGAAAATGGTTTCTCGAACAGGTTCGCCAGTAAGCGCTTCAGGTTGAAAAGGGCAATTTGGTGGATGGAAGAGATCTTCGACGTGAAATGATTTTCGGATATCGGATGATATTATAACTATATAGAATATCTATATGTATTTCGTAGACTACAGAGGAATTTACGGCATATATCAGGCAAGTCTACAGATATGCTAAGATATGAATCTTGTCTATACACTATCGATGCACTAAATGCAGTAAGACGTGTCTAGACTTATGAATGATAAGCAGGAAATTCCCTAGGGATGATAAGCAGATGATTTCCGACTAGAATGATAAGCAAAACTTTTTGACAGGCAGAAACGGTCGAAGTCCAGACTCACTACTGTATCCTAACAACTACTAGTCAGACACACTAATGCAAGGCCTGGTTCACTAAGACCAACGCTCTGATACCACCTGTAAAGACCCGTCCTTATCCACCTGGACGAAATCTTCAACATTTGGTTCCATTGCGATGATCGACTCCAAGTAATGTCCTTATCATGAGCTAATGCACAGCGGAAGACTTAATTCGTACCTGAGAATAACATGCTTTAAAACGTCAACATAAAGTTGGTGAGATATAGGTTTAATGCCGGCAGCGATATAAATATAGACCACAAGATTTCATATATAAACATTTAATAAAAATATTCTAAGTGGTTGAGCACTTGGTAACCATACTTAACATTTAATCACGTTGCATATTCCCTTTATTATGAAATCTTACTACACTGTACCAAGTGTAGTCACGAAACGAAGTACTGTGCAACCGTTGAATACTGGTCGTCCAGTCCGGTTGGGGTTGTCAGGCCCGATAGATCTATCAACAGGATTCGCGTTTACAATACCGCTGTAAATATTAGTTACCAAGCTACAGGGAAGTATGCCAGTGGTACAACTCAACGTAGAATATATTTTTGATCACTTGTGTCCATAACGTAAAACATTTATAGAAACAGCGCATGTATTCTCAGCCCAAAATATTTAGAGTTTAAAAGGGATCTATATACTCACCATACTGTATTTTGTAGTAAAAATACATATAACATCATTGATCAAGTATAAGGTTGGCCTCAGATTCACGAACCTATATCATTTATATATATTTATTAAAACATACAATGGAAATAAAAATAATTATCTCTCTTTTAATTATATAGTATTTATTTATTAAGTGTTTTAATTATAATATACACATATTCAAATTTTAATTATATTTACATATGTTATTTTATATTATATCCTTAATTATATGATACATATAGTTATTTTGTAAAATAAATAAATGTATATATATATATATATATATGTAAGTAAGTAATTATATCAAAAATCATAATTTGCTTTATGTAATATTTATATAATAAATGTTAAAGTGTTTATTCTATAATTTTTATGTAATTCTAATATAATAATATTATGTATCAATTATACTTTTATGTACCCAATATTTATTTGATAAAATAATGTTAATATTAATATTAATAATATAATAATAATAATAATAATAATAATAATAATAATAATAATAATAATAATAATAATAATTTTTATAATAACAATAAAATAGATTGCTACCTTAGAAAAGGGTTCCAAAAAGAATTGTGCCTCATGCGAGGCTCGAACTCTCAACCTTTCGAAACCATGCTAACAACCTAGACCACTCTTCCATTCTAATCTTTCTGATTTATTACGTATCCAACCTTATTTAACCAAGCCGTTTCTGTATTCTTATTTCCTTCTTGTCTTTAAAAATTCAACCGATCCAATTCAATTCCATATTTCATTCGGCCCAATCTAATTACTTAATCACGGCCCAATATTGTACAAGGATTTTATGGCCCGATTACAGCCTGTTACAACTCGATCAGGTGGTTACCAGCTGGAATTGTTTAAATAAAAAAAAAATACATCTTGTCCTCTGTCGGTTGAATCTGGAAACGAGAAGAATAAGGAAGAAAATATATTCCGGGTGTTTGGTGTCGGCTACTAACAGAAACAGATCGAAATAGAAAAACACAGGGGATAAATCATTTTCGATTAAATCATCATCATTCTTAATCGGATAATTTGGTCAGCAATCGTCGATATTCATGAAGTCATCGGTTCATCACTCGATCTGGTAAGCCACTGATTTATCGTTATCTTCCCAATCCTTAATTCTTCTATATAATTAGTTTACTTATTTGATTCAACAAGATCATCAATTAATGATGGTTGAATGGTAAGTTAAACAGAACCGGAGTCGTATCAATAATCGATCTCAAATAGCAGTGAAGATTAGGTTTATTAGGTTAAATTGGTTTCATAGACAAATTAATGATTTGGATGTGTTGTGTTGGTTGTGTTTATGTTGATCGATTTGAATTAATTGAAGTAGTCTCTATTTGTCAGTGTTTTTTAAGAATTAGGAGCAGAAGATAGCTGCAACGAAAATTTGGAATGGAAAAATAAACAAAGCAGCAGCAAGGATGTTTGCAATTTGATGGCGAGGATGATGATTTTGAGGTTAAGAGAGATGGTGGTTTACGGTTGAATTATAAACAGAAAAGAAAAGAAAATATTGCGAGAATGATAATGGTGGTATTGTGGTGGTGATTTCAAATGGAGAGAAACAGTAACAGGTAGGTGATGATCATGGTGTCGGTTTAGTGATGATGATTATGGTTGCAGTGGTGTGTGTGTCGAACCAAAACAGGAGAATAGAAACAAAATTGGTTGTAGCAGTTTGATCAATCGTGAAGTTTGCTCAACGAAAACGAAAAATAATCGACAGTAGCAGCTATCTTGTGGTATCATGGTGGGGTTTTTGAGATGAAGGTGGCGGTTTTAGTTATAGTAACAAAACAAGAAATAAATTAAGCAAATGGTTGTGGGTGTTTGATTAACTCTGCATATGAAAATGTATCTATATGTAATATAGAAGGTAGATAGATGTATACTAGAGTTGATGGAAACAGAATAAATGGTGGGCTCGTGGTGTTATTCCAATAGAAGCATAAAACAATAACAAATAACAAATGAGTCTCTGTTTGTGATATGGATGTGCATGTTGTAAAGATATTTGAGAAGGGAAGAAAACAAGAAAGTAAATGTTGATTACAATTCCATATATCACGAATCAATTGTGAATTGTCAAAGAAAATAAAAGTTACGTAGTACTCTAATTGTGATACAAATATAATGATAATATTATTACTAATGATAATAGTAATAATTTTTGTGAAATATATAACTATAATGTCATTAGTAAAAAAAAATGATACTAGTTATTCTAATATTTTTAATAATAGTAATAATATTAATAATAATAATTTATCAATTTATATATATATATATATATCAAATTTCCACATTCATGTGTTATCTTTCTATATAAAAAAAAAATCTCAAAAGTACAAATTTTTTTATTATTGTTAATGTTGTTAATATTGTTAATATTAATACAGATAATATTACTAATACAATATTTATACCTAAACCTATGTTTAATATGTTACAATTTATTAATTATATTATATTCACCAATTATATAATATGTTAGATCCTCATTATTTATATTTATATATTACATTATATATATATATATATATATATATATATATATATATATATATATATATATATATATATATATATATATATGTATATATATATATATATATATATATATATATATATATATATATATATATATTGTTATTCATGTATAGAATTCGTATATATATATAGTCACATTTTTATTTACACACTATTGTTCGTGAATCGTCAGGCATGGTCAACAGGGTAACTAGTTATCCAAATATAGATTTCAAACTTTTCTAAACTCAACGTTAAGGTTTTTGCTTATCGTATCGGAAACCTATAGAGATTAGAGTTTAAATTTGGTCGGAAATTTCCGGGTCGTTACATATATGAACGGATCCTTTTAGTTGGTATCAGAGCGGTGGTCTTAGCAAACCAGGTCTTGCATTAGTGTGTCTAACTGATAGTTGTTTAGATGCATTAGTGGGTCTGGACTTCGACCGTGTCTGCATGTCAAAAGTTTTTCTTATCATTTTTAGTCGAAAATCATCTATTTACCATCTTTAGGACATTACCTGCTTATCATTCTTAGTCTAGACACGTCTTACTGCATTGATTGCATGAATAGTGTATAGACAAAATTCATATCTTAGCGTATCCGCTAATTCATATCTTAGCGTATCTGTTACTGTTAACTTTGCCTGACATATTCCGTAAATTCCTCCGTAATCTTCAAAATCTTTTGTGCTATATATATAGATATTCCATGTAATTGGAATACCATCCGATAGCCGGAAATCATTTCATATCGAAAAATCCTTTGTTCAATTATACGAAATGGAACTCGCCACTAGTTCAAGTTCCTCAGATTCCGATATGGAGTTTCACTCGAGCTCCGAAAGCAGTGTGAACAGAATGGATCAACCAATTAGCCATCATCTATTCTGAATGAATTGGGGATGGGTTCGTAGCCTACTTAATCATTGAAGACAAGAAGAAGGCGATCTCTTCCATCCACCACATTGCCCTCTTGACAATGAACCTGAAGCACTTACCGGCGAACCTATTCGAAACACCATTTTCTCTCTCATTTCCAGAGTATCTCGTCACGATTATATAATATCTCACATTCTAGATCTTATTCACCCACTCACCCGAACCACCAATCATCCCGGGGTAATAGAAGAAGTCAACGAGCTTCGTGCTTGGGTAGTGGCTTTGGAAAATATGGTGCAAAGGTTACAAGCACCAGCAGCAACACCGGCAACAACAGTATCACCATCATCAACGCCAACAGTACCATTACCACCACCAACAACAACATCCGCATCTCACACCTCAACCTCACAATCTGTACCTTTTACATCAACGTCATACGCACCTAGATAACAAGGAGTACCAATAACAATGACCGATGAAGTATTGATTCATAACTTCATTAGAGAAAAATTCCGTGGCGATAATGTAATCTCCAAAGTCTTAGAGATTACTTATTCCAGACCTAACCATAAATCAAATGAGTGGACCGAAATGATAAAAGAAACCCTGACCGGAATGGTGCACGATTTACAAGCTAGACTTGTTTTATCAACAGCATCAACAGTACCGTTAGCATCATCAGCACAGTCAGTGCCGTCAGCATCTTTAGAATCACCAGCATCTATAACATCACAAGCCCTGCCAGTTCAAGAATCACTGTGGACATTATTACAAATTGACAACAAGTATGTCATATCAACGAGTTATGGAAGTATTAACACATTTCCATTGAAGGATTTATATGTATATCTTATATATATAAATTTTTAAACCATAATAAATCTTTCCGTACTAAGCTATTATATGTGAATCTTAACTACTCAGTTAATTCATATTACTAATATGCTATGATGTACATCCTTTGTCAGCAACTTAACGATCGATAACTACAATCTCTATTTCAATTCAATGAATTCTATTTCATAATAAATCAAGTGTATTATTCAAATATATGTTTGATTTTTATACTTTCATCATCGATGTACTCAAAACTTTTCAAACAACATCATTCGTACCTTGAGAAGTTCACAAGAATTCCACGAACACCAACATCATGCATCAACAAATAATGAAGTATTGATTCATAATTTCAATTTCATTGAAGAAATACTCCGTAAAAGTTATGTAATTTCTAAAGTTTTTAGGTATTATTCAATTCTAGTTTCAACCGTAAATCAAATGAGTTTAATATTAACTCATTAAATCTATGTTACATCTGAAGAAAATATACACATATATATTTTCATAAAGACTGTAATAAAACTCTTTTGTACAAAATATTAAATGTGAATTTTTTTTAACGGGTAGGAAATACCCGAGAGGTATATATAAATTCACAATTAATATGTTACATTCTTCGAATCTGATTCAGCAATCACCAACTATACTCACTACTTTCACAACAATATACATTCTTTTATAGAAATCAAAACAACCATTCTCATCCAAATTTGATTACGTATTCTGATTTTGACAAATCAAAATCCAAGTCAAGATTTAACAGAAGACATCACTCTTAGATTCTTACATCTTTCAAATCTATACTTTGACTTCAAAACTGTGCTAGAACATCATTTCTATTCATAGAACCCAGAAAAATTGTTGTATCATTCAAAATCCTAGGACCTCATAGGTTTATTAACAATTACAAACTGTTTTCAAACCCTTCGAAATCCCTGAAGACACTTTAAATAATGAACAATAGAGATGATGATCCAACCACATGTTACCCACAGTCATGCACCTGAAAAACTCTCGAAACTAAAGTAAAAGTTTAACACATACCTGTGTCAGACCCTTTGGCATTTATTAGCAAAAATAACTTTGCGATTCCTTTCCAAAGTAGTCAGTTTTGTCACAGCTCCAGCAAGTCAACCTCGACTTTTCAGTTGAAACAGTCTTATTATAACTTCAATATATACGTTGCCTTTCGCCATCGTTACCGGGGAGCCGTTTATGTTCCACCACATTAGCAATAAACTTACCAACAACTTCACCGGTCTTTGACGTTTCGAAAAATCATTATATTTATCAAAACCCCATCATTTACTCAAGAATTGTCATGCCAATTACTGAGAATCAACAATCAGTATTTTGAAATCTCGCAGCATGTCTACGCCGACAATTATATGTGTACATATAACGTGTATCTTCTAGACTTACATACTTTGAATGTGAAGTTTCTGAAAAACACCCTGAACTGCGAACTAGTTCTCGAAATGCTGATGAAGCAGCAAAAACTGTAAACGACCTTAACAGTAAAAAGTTTGATGATAAAGAATAGTGTGTTGGCAAAGCTCAGAAAAAGAGAAGATTTGGTACTAAAAACGGATTGAGCAAACTATGAAGGAGGCTGTGGACAAATTACAAAGACGAAATCTACCTTCAAAGAATTCAAATGATTCAGTGTCTGCTGAAATCCTTAGCAAATACCTTGCTCCTTACTCTAAAACCTTTGCGGACAATATTCTTCATCATCATCTTATCTTAAATATTCTAAGATATCATCGTATCTCCCATTATAAATATCCTCCATATTTCTGAAGATATTTTCATAACTATTCTTATCTGAAATCATTTATCTCCTCGCGTTATCTGTATTACATCATAAAGGAAACTGTTTAGATTCTAAATTCTGAAACCTTCGAGTTTAAAGTATGAATGTTTTTGAAGTATTGTTGGGAACTGAAGCATGAGTTAGTATAATATAATGACACTTGATCAACGTGATTATATTACAGTAAGTCATGCTGAGTTTCTAAAGGGAACGTAATAATTCACAGATCATAACATCATCATGTGCCATGTTACACAGCTCTTGTATTCTGCTTAACCTCTAAACATATCAAGAAAATATTTTCTTGATGATTCGGCCTTTTCCAAGGTATTCTGGTAATTTGACAAATCAAGATCGTACCGTTACAATTTCCTTCTTAGAACATTAACTATGTTTATTTCAAAATCCATACCTACAAATTCTGGACCATTAATCGCTTGACTTGAAGTCGGGAAGAGGAGACAAAAGTATGGAACTCTTGAATATAAAAATATAAAGCTCGACAACAACACATAAATTATAAACCGTGCATATCAATACGTATTCCCACGTAAAGGCACAGGAGAATTAAAATTACTATAACCCCAAGGTAATAGTAAAAATAAATAAAATCCTCCTGTGGTAGATGAAAAAGAAGAATGACAGATATAAAAGTTAGGAGTATATCAAGAATCAGTACTGGATGGAGCATATTGACGAATGATTCAAAGTATGAATTAAAGGAGAAAGAATAGAAGGTGTGAATTGTAAGGAAACGAAGGGGGTGAATTTATAGTAAAATATCCGACAGAGCAATCAAGACAGATGATCGCATTTAAAGCGGATCCTAATTTCCTTGATTTCCGATGAATCAAATCTTATTACGAAGATTTTCTCTAAATCCCTTGATTTTCGGAAACCAACCGTGACTACGTCACCTACTAAGACAAACATGCATTCATTCATTTCACTCCTTTGTGATAGCTTCACTCATACTCTTCACATAAACGGATTGTTTTATCCATATTACTCAATGATGATATAATTCTATTTATCAACTCATGTTTATCATGAAAACATTCTTGTTGTTATCCATAACGACCTCGATCAAATTTCGGGGATGAAATTTCTTTAACGGGTAGGTACTGTGACAACCTGGAAATTTCCGACCAAATTTAAACTTCAATCTTTATATATTTCCGACACGATAAGCAAAGTTTGATAAGTTAAATCTCAAGAATTTTAAACTGTGTTCATACATTCATTTAACCTCGACCAAACTCCAACGATTCACGAACCATTATATAAATGGATATGATTGTATATATATATATATATATATATATATATATATATATATATATATATATATATATATATATATGTATATATATATATATATATATATTATAACTTGAGAATATTAATAAAGTATTAAACGTATAATACTTTACATGAACGTATTTGTTTCGATATATATTTATCAACAGAATTAGAAGATAATACCAAATGATTGAATTACCAGATACATTGTGATATGATTAGAGGTCTCGGTTGTAAGGCCCACGTTGATTTGAGAAATCGTTTCTTTTTAATGATATTCGGAAATAATGATAATGTGATTTTCAAGTAAGGACAATGTGTCCAGTAACGAGAGTTAGTCAAAAGGTTAGTGAAGATTTTTGTTTAATTTTCAAAAGCATGCTTTACAGTGATTGACTCGTGTCCCTTGGCAATTTAATTATTTAGTTTCATAATATTAAAAACATTATTTGATATAATAACTTCTATTATTAAAACGAGTTTAAATTATATAAAAACAGACTTTGAAAAATAATTAGTTCGAAAAACTGAATAATATAAATATTCCCATTAAAATATATTTCCTAAATGAATATATATATATATATATATATATATATATATATATATATATATATATATATATATATATATATATATATATATATATATATATTTTACAAGTAATATAAATTTAGTTATAAAACGTTTTGAGTAAAAATAATACTATTATATATATATATATATATATATATATATATATATATATATATATATATATATATATATATATAACGAGACGTCAAATTATAAAAGAAAATGACCAAAACACTCGAGCGATCATATTACACTTCGAGTGATATAGTTTATTAATGATTTAAGTCTATATTCGACAAAAGTACGAGCCACGAAACGTAAAGTGCTAGTTTTCTAAGCGTACGAAATAGCGTCTGAGAAACCGAATCCAAGACATAAGTCGAGAGTCAACGTACGAGTCATTGGAACAAATGTTATAAACTAACTATGCATGTAAATATTATATAATATATAAATAATTATATAAATTAAATATATTAAATAAAATATTAAAATAAACTGTCGGCAAACTAGAAGTTAAACGAATATGTGCTGGATCCAAGAGCCATGCGATCGCATGGCTGGATGCCCATAAAACCATGCGATCGCATGGTGTAGTAGGTGAGCTCAAGTCTTTAAAGGTTGAACGAAATTTCGTATCCTGATTCATTTTTATCCATCGCTCGATCTCACTACACACACACACACACACACACACACACACACACACACACACACACATATATATATATATATATATATATATATATATATATATATATATATTATTAAGATTATTATTATTATTATTAATCTTATTATTATTATTATTATTATTATTATTATTATTATTATTATTATTATTATTATTATTATTATTATAAACTTAAAAGTATTAAAACTTACAAAAAATTAGTGGGAAGCCTAGAGACAATCTGGGCCCCCACACCTCTAGCAATAGCAAAACCTATCCTAGTAAAAATATGAGCATCAGCACCGGCACCAATATCTTGCGCCATCGAACTCTTCTGAACCCGCTTTAGCAAAGAAACAACATCCTTTTCTAATTCCCCAAGGGAAGAAAATGAGAAAGGAATGAAACCATAACCAATCGCCTGACAGCTAGATTCATACTTGACCCGCTTTCGACGAGCCGCATCAACCACAGCACGTCCAGGGACAAAGTCAGAAAGCCCAGACTGTGTCAAAGGAGAAGACCCTGTCAAGTCAACACAAACATCGCGACCACAATCCCAGGAATAAAGTAACACATCTGCAGGTCTGAGGGCCCTGTCGTTCCCTCCAGACAACCCAATGTCAACCTCCTTTCTCGCTGAAATCCCAGATCGATAACAAACATCAACAAGGGAATCCCGAACAACATTATGTCGATGCTTAATACCCACCATAGCAGCACAAGACACAGCGTGATCCCCGAAAATATCCCCAATAAAAACCCTTGAACAGGCAGAGCATGCCGTCGAGATAGAGAACAATGGAACACCCAACCGGTAGCACAACACACATCGGTAAGTCTTTGCGTTCATCGTCTGACCCAACCCCAAAATAGGGACTGCCCTTAGCCAAGCAGAGGTGTGATCACCCTGCTGCGATTTCCATAAGGCCGATTGTCGGGGAGATAATGAAAAAGTGGATTCTGCATAAGCGGTAACCTTTATGAAATAAACATCTGCCAATTTCTTCCTGAGTATGGGGGCAGCGACCTCACTCTGATTACCTAAAATATCAAACCCAACCGTTTTATTAAACAGACCCAATGCATCTTCAAAAGCACGACCAAGACCAAAAATACCCGCATGACTTAGGAGCTTGGTCTGCAACCCAGCAGACTGTAATCGAGAAGCCAGAAAAGCATAATGACGAACATCTCCCGCAGAATAAACACCAAGCCCTCCAAATGCAAATGGCAAGGTGGCAAGCCGTCACTGCCAATCACCAAACCCAGGCCCTGAAGCAGTAACAATACACTCCAAGGAAGATCGAAGGGCTCCATCGAAAGCACGTTGAGCCGCCTCAAATATACTAGGAGGACAAGTACGCAAGGTAAAGTAGAGTTTAGAAACTCCTGTACATGCCCTAAGCAACAACAACTCACACTGAGGATCATCAAGCTTAGCAACCTTATCCATAAGCGCAATGGACTTGGTCACCCTTTGCATCACCAGTTCACTACTAAAACCAAGATCTTATTATTATTATTATTATTATTATTATTAGTATTAGTATTATTATTAACTAGTCGTATACATAAAATACTACGACGAGGTTCTGCTCGTATGTTTTTAACGAGTTTTTGAGAGGGATAGAGCTAAGGAAATTATGGGTTATAGCTATGGGGGTTATGGGTAATGTTCGTAGGGTTTGCTCGTGAGGTCAACCTAGTGTTTGTCATCTCCGTTGCGTCTACGTACTTTCCTGCAATATTGAATCACAATATTGATACGTGAGCACTTATAACTTAACTTTTATATATTAATAGTGTATTCCTGACTAGTACTCGAGTATATAGGATTATGCATGCTTGTACGCTTAATATTGTCGTTAGATAGTTTATGATGAATCCTGAATTTAATACATATGCTACTAGGATAAGGTATATGATATGTATGTCATTGGAAAGATGGCGGAAAATTAATAACTTTACATTTAGAAAGCGTATGGTTTCGATGAACGGATTAAAAGATGTAGTCAATTGAATTATCTATGCTTTTAAGTATTATTGTTAAAATGATTATTATTATTACTATCGTCGTTATTATTATTAACTGATAATAATAATAATTATTATTATTATCATTATAAATGTTATCATTAAAAATTGTCATTAGCATTACTATCGTTATTATCATTAAGATTATTATTAACATTATCATTATTATTATTATTATTATTATTAGTATTTTTATCATTTAAATAGTTATTAGTAATATCATTAATGTTATTATAATATTTATTATTATTAGTATCATTATCATTAGAATTAATATTAGTAACATCTAATTATTATGATTAATATTATTATCATTATGAATGCGATTTAAAAGAGGACTAAAAGCTATTAAACAAGTCGAGTAAGAAATAATGAGTATAAGTATCATGATTCAGTTAAAATAATGATAAGATTATGATTTAGATAAAATATCATTTTTATTATTATCATTATTATTATTAAAAGTATCGTTAAAATTAAAAACTATCAGTTTATCAAAATTATCGTTTTAATAGAAATATTATTGTTATTATAAAATATTATTATTATTATTATCATTTTAGTGTTATTATTAAAAATTATCATTTTATAATTAATATCATCACTAGTAAATAAATATTGTTATTACTATTAGTAATTATTATTATTTCAAAATAATACAACTTTTACTTATTATCAATATTATTTATCAAATGAATATGTGATTCAAAGATAATTTACCACATGTAATATAATTATGTTAATAATATATACCACTATATTTTTATGATAATAAATGAACTTTATAAATTTTATTACTTAAGATATATAAAAGTATATTTTTATAAATGTTTATATAAATTTTATTAATAAATGACTTATATTATTTACTCTAATAAAATCCGATAAATATATTTAAATATATAAAATGACTATTTATGTTATATAATAAACATGTATAGATTTTTTAAATCATTTTGGGTCAAATTGACTTTTGTTGACTTTTGCATATCGATCTCGAGCATTAGGATTGCGATACACTATGACCTGACCTAACTGATAGACAGATATTGACCAACATATAAATATATATACTTAATATAGGTTCGTGAATCCGAGGCCAATCTTGCACTTGTTCAATGCCATCATATGCATAATTACTACGAAATTGTGAGTTCATTTGATTCCCTTTTACTCTTTACATTTTTGGGACTGAGAATACATGCGCTGTTTTTTTTATATCTGTTTTATTAAATGCTTTTGAGATATATTTTTGAACTGAGAATACATGAACTGCTTTTATAAATGTTTGACGAAATAGACACAAGTACTAAAAACTACATTCTATGATAGAATTATTTGGATTCAGAGGTTCGATTTGCACTAGCTACTATCGGTGAGAAATTTTTTCATTGCACGATGCATTAGCTACCGTTTAGCTACCCTCGGTGAGAAATTTTTTCATTGCACGATGCATTAGCTACCGTAGGTGATTTTATGTAGCATTAGCTACCCTCGGTGAGAAATTTTTGCATTGCACGATGCATTAGCTACCGTTGTAAGATTGTTTATCGGTGAGAAATTTTTGCATTGCACGATGCATTAGCAACCGAAATGGTTCGATTTAGTAGTTACTATCGGTGAGAAATTTTTGCATTGCATGATGCATTAGCTACCGTTTTAGCTACCCTCGGTGAGAAATTTTTGCATTGCATGATGCATTAGCTACCGTTGTAAGATTGTTTACGGTGAGAAATTTTTGCATTGCACGATGTATTAGCTACCGTTTTTGAAATTGTTTATGGTGAGAAATTCTTGCATTGCACGATGCATTAACTACCGTTGGTGAGATTATTTGTAAGTTTCCGGTGTTCTTCATATGAATAATTTTTTACAGCAGTGAGCAGACCTGCACAGATTATTTTCGAAATATGAGTATCTTATGGTCTATTATATTATTGAAAATAATTGTTTATGATAAACTAATGAACTTACCAACCTTTTGGTTGACACTTTAAAACATGTTTATTCTCGGGTATTAAGGAAATCTTCCGCTGTGCATTTGCTTATTTTAAAGATATTACTTGGAGTCATTCATGACATATTTCGAAAGACGTTGCATTCGAGTCGTTGAGTTCATCAAGATTGATAATAAGTCATTCATAGTTTGAATATATTATGAGATAGTATGCATGTCTGTCAACTTTCGTTGGAATGAAAGTTTGTGTTTTAAAAACGAATGCAATGTTTGTAAATTTTATCATTTAGAGGTCAAATGACTCGCGATGTAATCAACTATTGTGAATCATTTATAATGTATATGAACGGGTCCTTTCATGTTGGTCTACGGTTGTCAAGAACATCAAAGTTAAGTCTTTCGAATGGGCGTCTAATGCAAGGTTATGTTTCCCTCATCAATTCTGCATTTGGGAGTTAAACCCATGGATCTTAATTTAATTCCCCTTGCATTCGTAAAAGCTTGGATCCTACTGTTAAAGTTCATGAGTTTTTAGTTTAAGTAATATGGTAGACTCTCCTGGATTTTGTATGCTTTAAGTAGTTTTTAGCCCATATTCCAAGTTATAAGGAATTTAAACGGGTCTTGTTTGTTCTGTTATAGCTATCAATTTGATAGCATATATATATATATATATATATATATATATATATATATATATATATATATATATATATATATATATATAGAGGGGCGAGGGGCGTTCAAATGAGAATGTTCTCATCTTAATGTTTGGTGTGAGAACACTTTTAAGCCACTAGTTTTCTTAATTAATAAATACTTTTTTTTTTTTTTTTTTTTTTTTTTTTTTTTTTTTTTTTTTTTTAATTAATAAATACTTAATAAAATAGTAACTGATTAATATGAAATTAAAATTGATTTTCTTATTAACCTCCCACCTTTTTTTCTCCCCTGCTCGCCTCTCTCCAAATTTCCCAGATATTCAATGTTCAACTTTCATAATTTCTAAGTCACCAATCTAAAATAGTGCAATGTTACATTGTTTTGTTAATTGGATGCCGTACATGTTAGCAAAGGGATGCCAACCCCGAATTTTGTATTCGAAAAAAGTACTAGAAAATAGAAGTCACATTCCTTGGGGATAAGGTGTAAAAGACATATTTTCTTCACAAATATTTATGCATCGCCTTTATTAGCATATATATGCATTCTTGTTTTTGTTAATTGATGCACCTCATGATAATAATTTTAAAACTGTGCATCACTGGATGATCATTTACCATATGTTGCATCCTTGTTTTGTGTTAAATCGACGAATCCTTGGATGATAAAAAAGCAGTTAGTATTTTAGATGCTATATTTGTTTTAGATTAATATTAACATTGGAAATTGGAATTGGATGCTTGCCTAAATGGTTTGAGATGAATTACTGTTACTGATAGAATTAAAAGGTGAGAGAAAATAGTTTTGATAAATAATTTTAGAGAAAAATACGTGTTTTACAATATAATTGATAATTAGTTATCATTTGAATAATTTTATGTGGCTCACATTTGTTCTCATTGTTTATATTAAATGAGAATGTTCTCAGGGGATCACTACCCTATATATATATATATATATATATATATATATATATATAAAAGTAACCAATCGGAGGGAAGCGGGGGGAAACAAAAAAAAATTCGTTTTTTTTTTGAATTTTTTTTTCCGGCATCAAGATCACACGAAAATATGAACATTTAGAAGAGACACTTCGTGATGAATTGTAGCGACCCGACCAAATCATGTTTGACGGCGCCGTCTACTTAGGTCCCGTTACGTGGTCATAAGTCTTTAAAACAACGTTTGACCAAAAGTATGTAGCATTTATTTCAAAAGTAAAGATGTTTCTAGGTTTACAAAGTAGTTCGACAACTAGATACATAACAAAGTTTAAAGTACAATTGAAACATATGCGGCACAATTTAAAAGTAGCCAAAAGACGCTCCACGTATGCATGTATACTCGATATCCAAGCAAGGCATCAAAAGTAATGAGCGGAAGCATGTATCACAAAACGTTCAAGGACCTGAGAAAAACATAGAATCTGTCAACGAAAACGTTGGTGAAATCATAGGTTTAAGTAAGTAAGTACAAATGAACCACAAGATTTGTAACATTGATATAATAGTAATACATTCCAAAAGTTTATTTCACGAGCACCCAATTATCAATGCTTAACTTTCCTTCCATAGAACCCCATCACAATAGTGTTAAAACATACACTGTTTCACGAAAATATATTTCATTCGTAAACGGTAGCGAACCGTTTGAATGAGGGTTTGTCAAACCCATATGGATCCATACAACATAAGTTCTCGCTTACACCCGGCAAGTGTAACTAATGATAATCGAATTGAGGATTTTGTTCTAAACTCGTATGTAGAATGTTTGTTTTCCTGTACTTGTGTTCACTTAGTAAAAGAAATGTTTATGTTTTCTCATCCCAAATGTAAGTTCAAAAAGAGTAAAAGTGGGACTATGATCTCACCTTGAGTGCACGTATGAAAAGTACTTCACAAAGTAACGTGTGCGAAGGATAGTGCTAGTCTTGACCTAAACAAATAGGTCGTATCAATAACGGTAAACATGATAGGTCAAAGATGTTCAATTAGTCCTACGGCTCGTTACGACCCGATTATGTAGCATGTGAAATCAAATTGTCAAGTTTCATGCAAGATACAAGTATATAAACAAGTTAGGAAGGTTGCATAATCATTTGGTTAAGTTTGACAAAAAGTCAAACTTTGGTCGGTCAAAGTTAACGAAAAAGTCAACACGTTCGGGTCGGGTCCCGAACTATTTTTCTGAGGTTTTTAATCATGTATGAGCATGTTATAACAAGTTACGTGTGAATCGGAGGTGTGTAGCATAGCAAACATTATTCGAAAATTGACAAAGTTGGACAGACCACTTTGGCGCGCCGCGCGGGTATATGGCGCGCCGCGCCATTACCTGTACAGAGAAATCTGGCAGTTTGTAAGTTTTATGCACGAACCTAACTTCAAACAATCACCATTTATGACCCGCAAACAACCAAAACATGTATCTTAT
Source organism: Rutidosis leptorrhynchoides (assembly GCF_046630445.1). Taxonomy (NCBI): domain Eukaryota; kingdom Viridiplantae; phylum Streptophyta; class Magnoliopsida; order Asterales; family Asteraceae; genus Rutidosis; species Rutidosis leptorrhynchoides. The sequence goes on along the minus strand of NC_092338.1, from coordinate 406,512,432 downwards.
ATCATCGGAAAGGTATTTTGACAAGGAAAACAACTAAACACATTTCAACAATCACATTTACTTTTACAACAACCAAAATCACATTCAAGGCTCCTCATTAAATGCATTCAAGTTCATAAATGAAATTTGATGATTCGGCAACCAATTTACATGAATGATATGCCGTTTCGTAGGTGATCAAGCATACAATACAACCTAACACTTACAAATAACATTTCATGTCATTCAAAGCATTAAATGTTCACATTAAATTCTATCAAACCCTAACCAACAACATCAAAATCACTAATCATGTTTATGAAGTTTTCTAAAACAACCTACACATCAAATTGAAGCTAGTGATACTAGGAACACATTTAATACATGCATTTATCACTTTTAACAACATTCAAACAACCAAATCACCAAATCAAACACACCAAAGTTCATATTCAAACTAGTTACTTCAAATAACGAAATCGAACATATAAATCATATATTCATGTTAGACTTGAGCCATAGACACTAATTAACAACTTTATAAGTTAAAAACATCAAGAACACAAAATCTAGTGATTTTAGAAAGTTACCCAAACTTGATGAAATCGGTATGGAATCGAAGAGGAAGATGAGAGGATTCCGAATATGCAATTTGTTTAGATGGATGCTTGCTCGATTTGATTTGGATGATGAATCCTTGAAGTGGTGTTTGAGAGATTTGGTGAAAGTGTTAGAGAAAAAGGAAAAAGAAAAAGAATTAATGAATGGATGAGAGTGAAGGGTTGACTAGTTGACCTAGTCACCTCTTTGCTCTCTTGGCAACAATGGTCCCTCTAGTTCGGTTGCGGGTGCGTGAATTACCTAAACCAGATATTTTAAAACGCGTATTAACGAGGGATGTCATAATCATATAACGGACTTTAAATAGTTAAACGGAAAAGTAAACGGAAAAAGGCGGGATGTTACATGAATGTTATTATTTAGGCGGGAAAACGATCGACAAAAATAACATTCAAGATAATATTGTTCGTGAAGAATATGAACGTTTTTTTTCTTCATGTTTTGTGAAATAAAATTTAGCCCGATTTAGAGTTTAGGGTTTAGGGTTTAGGGTTTGGTGTTTTGGGTTTATTCCATAAACCCAAAACACCAAACCCTAAACCCTAAACCCTAAACTCTAAACCGTTCGTGTTAAAAGCTCAATCTAAATCCTAAATCTAAACCCTAAATCTAAACCCTAAACCCTAAATTTCTAAACCCTAATATCTAAACCCTATAAACCCTAATATCTAAACCTTAATATCTAAACCTCAATAGCTAAAACCTCAGCATACGCTCGAAAAACACGATAATTGTTATATATTACTTCTTCGAGCGTTTTCCCGCCAAAATAAAAACATTTATTACAAAGTGTCTCATCTATAATGTTTATATTTTTATCTCATCTATAATGTTCGTGAACAAAGTATTTTCAAAAAACGAAAAAAAAAAAAATTTGCTTCCTCCCGCTTTCCCCCGATTGGTTACTTCCCTCTTGATCCTACCACTATATATATATATATATATATATATATATATATATATATATATATATATATATATATATATATATATATATATATATTCTTTGTTTTTTGCGATAAAAAATAATAATAATAAACTTGTTTATTAATGGATCGGTTATTATGGACCATCATAGAATTTAATTTGTTCGTGCTAGTTATATTTTATTTGGGGTTTAAATTTGAGAAAGATGATGAAGTTTAGGGAAGAAAACAATTATAATGATGATAATACCCTCGCATGTAAGGAAATTGGGTTAGTTAACGGAGCTTGACTAACCTTCGTTAGTGTCGGATATCAACAGAGCAACATATTCAAACATTAGAAAAAAAAACTTTAAGTTCATCTGTGTAATTTTAAGTGAATTTTAGGGACCAACCGCGTAATTTTATTCTTTATAAGTAATTATGTTTGATTAAGTATCTCAACTTGTAACTTGATGATAAGCACAAGATCATAATTAAGTATAACACAAAACACTTACATTTACATTTTGATTTTATTTTTTTATTTTTGAAAAGCAGAAAAAAAATTTAGATACCATGCGCCAACCAGCCGGGTACTTATGCATTTGTTACATTTACATTTTGATGGTTTCCTTAATTTATGTCACGCAAAATTACGAGTTTAGATTATTGCATTTATTGTACGAAGTGATTGGTTTCAATATATACATAACTCAATTAGATAGCTAGATTTATTATAATTCAATATCTTAGAAAAAAAAAATTATAACACAAACATATGGGTTTTTAAGGTTTGTGGTTTCCGGTGCCACCCCTTATTTTTTTCTCTTTTTTTTTTTTTTAAATATATAATTTTTATAAAAGTAAAAATAAAATATCTATAATTACAATTTTTTAAGTTTAACAACTTTGTAACTTTTTTATGTATGTAAGTTTAGATTTTTTTTTTCTTTTTCTTTTATTTACATCACTTACTAATAATTTTTTCATTATGTTAAGTATTTATTAATAAAAGATTGGTTTAATTGTGGATAAGCAAATTGTAATCATTTAATTAATTTATAGAGCCAGTATAACTTTTAGTAGCAATTTACGTAAATAAATATTAACATTTAAACAACCACGCAGGCTTGATTACCATCGTGTTTACCCTTTTGAGAGAGTCGGTGTACTCGTTCACAAGAAGATTTCCTCGCTAATAATAAAAAATATTAACATTTAAACTATTTATGCATTGGTTTCAAAGGACACACCATAGTTAATTGAGAAGCATTTTACGTATTTAATTACTCGTATCATCCAAGACCGTCTCATTAGTTTATAGGACCCTGTTCGAATATTAAATGAGTCCTTATAAACGTTAATATTTAAAATACATAAACAGTATTTTCAACCGAAGCAAATAAAAATTTTGTTTTATGGTTGTAATTCTTTTTTCTTCTACGACCGATAAGAAAAAACAAGTATATATATTGGAGTTTTCATAGTTTTGGGCCCTTTTGAAATTTTCGGCCCTAATCGATTGCACTCGCACACTCTCTAAGACGCCTGATATTAGCGATCATCTTTTATGAATTTTTTATGTTGCCAAAAAAGATGATAAAAAGACAAAGATGTCACAATCGAAACCTACAAACAAATAATAAAATTAATGTGTCATGTGCAGATCCCCCAAAGTATGTGTCACCAGTAAAACAAAGAAACACGTTTTTAGTTAAAGCGATTGAACAAATTTCATATTCATGTGGGGAGCAAAAGAAAAGTCTATCTTTTTTTTTTTTTTTTTTTTTTTTTTTTTGCAAAAAAACGATAACATTAAAACAAAGTGTTTTCATCAATCGATGAAAAAGACGAACAAAAGTACAACCGAACCAAAAAACAATCCAAGGCTCAGAAGCAAAAACGACCCTATCACTAAACAAAGAACAAAATCTATCTAAGTCCGAGCCTTAAGCAACTGGATCACTAAAATGAACCCATGACTATATCAAATACATGAACCAACACAAAAATTCAAAACTAACCAAAGTACGACAAATAACACAAAGAACAAACAATCCGAACACAAATTACCTAATAACCTATTTACCTTTTCGAGTCTTTGTTATCGGCTTAACAACCACTCCGTCAACCTTCAATCGATTAAATAACTTGCCCGCCCGATTTGTAATCTCATATGATGAAACTTGTGTCGAAGAACAACCAATCCTAATACCCGGCACGGAGGGTGGGAGCAAACCTTCTTTCTCAAGATTCTCAAAAAACCCGACGCTCCGATCCACTTCAACACCACAAACATCAACGGGCTTAATGGGTTCAGGATCCACCATATCCATCATAACATAGGACGTATCTATATTCTCAACATCCTCCAAAACCTTCTTGAATTTATTTTCCACCATCTTATGTTTAATACTAGAAAAACTTTCAGAACCCGTAACAGGAGAATCAACCACCTCTTTCGCTAACACCTCCACAGGAATCTCAGATGACTCTGTAATAACCATCTCTTTCAACGTTGAACCATCAACACAACAAGGATCAACATCCACAGAAGTGTCATCAAAATGATCCTCGACATCCGACAACCTAGTACGAGTGGGAGACAACACCAAGCTCGAAGATGGTGTAAAACCAGCAACCTCATCGGGTATAGTCCTGAATTTTAAACCAACATGGTCTCCCTCTGCTCTTACTTTTGAACCCAAATTGTCACCTGATTTAGGGGAAAATGAAGTACCTGTGACAGAATTAAACTGAGCACCAGAATCCGATATAAATTGAGTATCTCTATCACTCTTCGAATTAACAACAGAACTCTTATTCACGGTTACATCTTTAACAGGACAGCTTGAAAAAATAAACCGATTTGTAGACACCAATAATTGATTATCAAAAGCCTCATACAAAACCCGATTCAAGCTACATAAATCCGACACTTCAGAAACCCAAACGCTACATATAGAACTCTCCCGGACTGAAGTATACACATCCACATCCACCGAATCTTGAATATGCTTCGGATTCGAAGATTTGACGAACACGAAGAGTGAACTTAGACAACCTAAAGCCGAAGACGTTTTTGCAACGGCCAAAACCTCACCGAAGAGTGCACCAACACTTGTTGTACTTTGATGCGCACAAAGCCGGGATGCCAGTAATCTCCAACCAAGCAAAACGGCTAAAAGATGACGCAAAACCCGAAAAAGGCGAGATCGAAACGAAATCATGATCTCGAGCATTAACGATTCTATTGAAACTAACAGAATCACCACATACGCAAACACAGCCGAAGGCACCAAATTTACTAATGTGAGAGACATTAGCCATACACGAAACCAAAAAAGAAGAAACCTTTGTTTCTACCAGTGGAACCAAATCGAGCAGCAAAACAGACATCCCTATCTTTTCTGAAACCAAACTATTGGAAGATACCTTACATCTCAGTTTGATCGACGCTGGCATCCTAAAACGACCGGAAACATTAGCAGACCGACGCCTCGGCTTTAATGCTCTTCAACGATAATTTTTTTTTTTTTTTTAAATTATGGTGACCACCCAGACCCAGTGAAATGCCGCGGCGCAGAAATCCTTGGTCGCGGCACGGCCAATCAAATGATTTCAAACCAGTTATTCAGTCCTCCTGTTTTCAACTTGCGTTTTATGCCGCGCGGCAAATGGGATCGCGGCGCGACCATACACTGTCGCTGGTACTGCACTGCAACTTGTTTCAAAAACCACATTTTCACCATTACTTGTTCACTCAATACATTTTAACAACATAATACATAAACAAATTTAATGAAAACGGTTTCTTATATCGTCAAACATTACGAAAACTATTTAATCATGAGCAATATGTTTACACATCTTAAACATAACATTTGGTCCCAAAGCTCAAAAGAAACATAGTTTATGAATACAAAAGTTTTAGCGTCGATAAGCGGTATCATTAGAGCTAGATTCAAAATAGGGACTTGCATTACCACTTACAATATGACCAATGCTCCGCTATCCTTACATAGGCTCCTTACCTTCACGATGTCCTTTCGTTCCTATAAGAACATAAACACAACATGGGGGTAAGCTTTCATGCTTAGTGAGTTATAGGCGAATAAAGGAACACATATCATTGAGCATAGTCATTGCATCATTTAGTCTTTCTAACCAAAATGGTTGATTATTTACTTTCGGATCCGACTCTATTACTTACAATAGAAATAACTTACTAAGGCAAATCCTAGTAATTATGTCTAAGCTAAACACGATCATAGGCATACACATATGCCTAAGCTACCTTAATCACATTACATTCTTACATACATACATAGACACCCAAAGTGTCTAAGCTAAGTCATACCATAGACAAGATCATTAAGCAAGCTTAATGACCTTGCCTAAGCTAATCATCAACCATAGATACAATTATTAGGCATGCCTAATAATCTTATCTAAGCTATCCATCTAGTGTACTTAGTCGTTGTCCTCTTGCACGGATGCAATCTGGAAATACTAAGCCACTCTTGACCCGCCCAATTTACCCCCTATAAACTCACCTTGATTAAACGAGATTCCTTCATCACTTAGAGCTCCTTTGCCTTGATTAGCACCTATACATGAGCTAATCTCGTCATTAACATAATTCAACGAAATTACATCTTTCAAAAGTTTACAACGCTTTCATATACTTACACATTTGACTTAATCCCCTTTTTACCTCATCATTCACATGAACACTCACATACATGACATTGCTTAACTCATCTTTTCACTTTTCCATTATAACAAAGATTATCATACAAACATCATTTCCCTAAATACACAATTTCTCTAGTTTATCTCTTACAAACATGAACTTGTAATTCTTTCAAGCATTTCATCAAACATTTGATGTGCATAATCCCATTTCAACTACTAGCAACCTTAAAATCATCATACATCAAAACATCATTACTTGTAGTAGTATCAACAATTCACACATAAACTTTCTTCTTTACAAATTAACTAAATCTCATAAACATCTTCATTGAGGCATTTCATCAAACACCTAGTGTGCATGACTTGATTCTAAGCTATAAGTAACATCAAATTCATCATATTCACAACATACACTCAATTTGCAAGTTCATACATGAACTTACTTCCAATATCAATTACAAATTCATTTTTAATCAAACAAATATGCACACTCACAACATACAACAACTTTTAAGCTTGAGATTCATCTAAAACACCCAATTCTAGTGATACTTAGATATAAAAGTTCATGCCTTATCTTTAGGGATTTAAGAACCCCAATTGTGCACAATGGAGAGGAAATTGAGAGATTGCAACTTGCTACAATGATTAAGGCACACTAGATTTCATAAATTTTCACTTGCATGTACAAAATTCTTCCAATTGAAGGTTTCTCCTTCTCTTTTTGCTTGGGTAGCCACTCACACACACACACACACACACACACACACACACACCCCTTCTGTGTTTTAATTTTGCAACTGATCACAAAAATTCAGCATTTTACATCTTTTAATTAATTTAACTTTGCCTTATTTGCACTTTCTACCCTCCCCACCAAAACCACATTATGGGAGGTCCTTAAATTAACTTTTCATCACTAGTCCCTTTCAACTTAACTAACAAACTTTAAATATTATCCACTTATAATACAAAATAGCACCAACAATATATATATATATATATATATATATATATATATATATATATATATATATATATATATATATATCAATATTAAATTACATAAAATATTACCTTAAATAATTGAGATGTTACAACTCTCCCCCCGTTGGATTGTTCGCGTCCTCGCGAACCACTCTTGGTGCAACGATGGATAATACTTCATAAGCCATTCCTCGGGTTCCCATGTACATTCGGAACCCTTTCTAAATTGCCATAACACTTTCAACAATGTCACCGACTTATTTCTTAATTGCTTAACCTTTTGATCCAAAATCTCTATTGGCTTTTCCGCATATCTTAACTTATCGTCAACTTCAATCTCATTTAATGGAACATATGTTGATTCATCCGCCAAACATTTTCTTAATTGTGACACGTAAAACGTGTCATGTATGTTACTCAATTCATCTGGCAAGGCCAAACGGTAAGCTACCTTCCTGACTTTCGCGACTATTTCAAATGGTCCCACAAATCTTGGACCCAATTTTCCCCTTTTTCTAAAACGAATTATACCCTTCCACGGGGAAACTTTAAGCATTACCTTATCACCCACTTGAAATTCTATAGGCTTCTTTCTTTTATCCGCATATGACTTTTGTCGATCTTGTGCCGCTTTCATTCTTTCACGAATTTGGTCTATCATTTCGGTTGTTTGTTGCACTACTTCCGTGCTTCCTAATTCCCTTTGACCCACTTCACCCCAACATATTGGGGTCCAACACTTTCTTCCATACAACATCTCATAAGGTGCCATTTCGATGGTCGAATGATAACTATTATTGTACAAAAATTCAACTAAAGGTAGGTGAGTATCCCAATTACCACCAAAATCAATGATACACGCCCTCAACATATCCTCAAGAGTTTGGATAGTTCGCTCACTCTGACCATCCATTTGTGGGTGAAAAGCGGTGCTTACATGCAACTTGGTGCCCATCTCTTCTTGAAATTTTCTCCAATATCTTGAAGTAAATCGGGTGTCATGGTCCAAAACAATGGAAACCGGCACTCCATGCCTTGAAACAACCTCCTTCATATATAATTTAGACATTGCTTCCGACGATGAAGCTTCTCTTATTGCCAAAAATAACGCACTCTTAGTCAATCTATCAACAATAACCCAAATGGCGTCGTGTTGCTGAGGAGTCTTAGGTAACTTAGTCACTAAATCCATCGTGATATGCTCCCATTTCCATACTGGTACCTCTAGTGGTTGAATTTTATCATACGACATTTGATGATCGGCTTTTACTTGGAGGCAAGTAAGACACTTATGAACGTACTTTACTATATCTCTCTTCATTCCTGGCCACCAATAATCTTTCCTTAGGTCCCTATACATTTTCGTAGCACCGGGGTGAATCGAATACTTAGACTTATGAGCTAAGTCAAGGAGCTCACTTCTAACACCACTTTGTAAGTAGTTCCTTTTATTAGGTGTATGTGTTTGGAGCGACACAAATAAGCTAACTACTCAATTAATTTACGAATCAAGAGAATTAAGTGGATGAGTTTTTTTTTTTTAAATGAATATGTACTTGAGACCTGTTGTCTTAACTCTTCTCAGGTAATCGAATTGATTCAATTAGACACATATTATTGTTTGTGTTTTTTTTAATTGATAGATATACGAAATTTAATATTTGCTTTTTTAATATCCAGTTTGTTTGATAGATATACTTTTGTTTTTTAATGTTGTAATAATCAATTTTGAAGTAAAAAAATTTCCATACAAGTTTGTTATTAACGATTTCGGTAAATTATTTTAACTCTGAGTTTGTTAATGTTTATGTGTATTATAAATTGATTTATTGTACGATGAGTTGGTGGAGGCTCTTGAGAAATAAGAGATTGCTTTTCAATTAATTGGACATATTCTTGAAAAGGGGCAGATCGAACCCAAGCTTTTGGAACAGGTTCACATTATCACAAAGGATCAACTCAAATCAATTTCATATTTTTTTTTAAATTAAGGTATTCCTAAAGTAATTTAAGGGAGTGTGTTATATTTTGTATATAACTCATTTACATTGCAAAAACCACTGCAACATTTTGAGATAATATGTTAAATTTGTAATAAGTATGGTTGTTTGATGAACTACATTAATGAAAATTATTTTTTGTTTCTTGCACTAATATGTGAAGGGTTTGACATCAGATTGGCAGTTTAAGAGATATAATGATTATGAGAATGCGCAAAAGGTGTTTTGTAAGATCCTGTTTTTCCAAGTTATGTTGGACGCCGTCCAACAGGGTGGGACGATGTCCCAGTATGAAGGGCTGGACGCTGTCCAGAATTCTGGACGCCGTCCAGATGACCTGACGAGCCAGTTTTGTATTTTTGATATTTAAAAGGGGTAACTTGGTAATTTCACATGGTGGACGACTTTAAGGCCCTAGATCAGTTTGTGGAGCCTCATTTACTCCATTTACAACCACCAAACCTCATCCACTTAAATTCTAGAGAGAGAGAGAGAGTGATTCAAGTGTGAGAAAGCTCAAATCGAAGTAGAAGAAGCTTGTTTCGGGTTAGAGCTTGAGCATTAAAGTTGTTCATCTCCCCACTAGCTACATTTTGATTGTAGTGGTAAGTCTTAACTTTGATTTCCTTACTATTAATTGTTTAAGGGTTAGGGTTTGGGTTAGTGATATGTATAAAACCCATTTGTTAGTGATTTGGGGATTTTGAGTAAGTTTGAGTCATGAAGACTCAAAGGATGACTAACCTAGGGTTTTGAAATGCTAAATGTGTTTATGAGTCTTAAATTCGTTAGCTAACAACTAACACACCTAAATGTTATGTAAGTGGGTGTTACTTGGGTATGTGGTGACCCGAATGGGTGTGAAAACCTCGAATGGGTAAAACGGGTCTTTGATGACCTAAGTTGTCTTGTTAGGGTGAAAATGCGATAACATTGTGATTATATGTGTATTAAGACCATAAATGTCTAGAGTTAGGGTTTTAGGCGAAGTTGACCCAATATTAGGTTTAAGTGTGCAAATGGGTCGGAATTGCACCATGGGTCAAAATGACACTAGAATGGTGAGTGAGTTGGTTGACCAACTTGATCTTGTGATTTATTATGTGCATGATGTAATAGGTACATTATATTGAAGTTTGCAAGCTCGGTTATCCTTCACAAAAGACTTTGAGGTGAGTGGAATAATTATATGCGTAGGTATATAATGTATTTATTTGTTGTAGCGTGAGATGTGAAGTGTCGATGTGCTAAGACACCACATTTCACGTGACGATTGAAGTGTCGATGTGCTAAGACACCACTCAAAGTAATATGACGGGTGAAGTGTCGATGTGTTAACACGCCACCCGGGGTGAAGTGTTGATGTGTTAAGACACCACCCGGAGTGAAGTATCGATGTGCTAAGATACCACTCCAAGTAAGTTGAAGGGTGAAGTGCCGATGTGTTAAGGCACCACTCGAGGTGAAGTATCGAAGTGTTAAGATGCCACCTCAAGTAAAATGAAGAGTGAAGTGTGAAATGTCCCGTTCATATTGATTATAAACGTTCCATATTAATTGATTTCGTTGCGAGGTTTTGACCTCTATATGAGACGTTTTTCAAAGACTGCATTCATTTTTAAAACAACCATAACCTTTATTTTATCAATAAAGGTTTTAAAAGCATTACGTAGATTATCAAATGATGATAATCTAAAATATACTGTTTACACACGACCATTACATAATGGTTTACAATAGAAATATATTACATCGACATATGTTTCTTGAATGCAGTTTTTACACAATATCATACAAACATGGACTCCAAATCTTGTCCTTATTTTAGTATGCAATAGCGGAAGCTCTTATTATTCACCTGAGAATAAACATGCTTTAAACGTCAACAAAAATGTTGGTGAGTTATAGGTTTAACCTATATATATCAAATCTTAACAATAGACCACAAGATTTCATATTTCAATACACATCCCATACATAGAGATAAAAATCATTCATATGGTGAACACCTGGTAACCGACATTAACAAGATGCATATATAAGAATATACCCATCATTCCGGGACACCCTTCGGATATGATATAAATTTCGAAGTACTAAAGCATCCGGTACTTTGGATGGGGTTTGTTAGGCCCAATAGATCTATCTTTAGGATTCGCGTCAATTAGGGTGTCTGTTCCCTAATTCTTAGATTACCAGACTTAATAAAAAGGGGCATATTCGATTTCGATAATTCAACCATAGAATGTAGTTTCACGTACTTGTGTCTATTTTGTAAATTATTTATAAAACCTGCATGTATTCTCATCCCAAAAATATTAGATTTTAAAAGTGGGACTATAACTCACTTTCACAAATATTTCCTTCCTCGGAAATAAGACTTGGCCACGGATCGATTCACGAACCTATACAAATATGTACATATATATCAAAGTATGATCAATATATAATTACAACCATTTTTATTATATTTTAAAGATTTGAGTGTATTAAGTCAGATGTCCTCGTTAGTAACCTACAACTAGTTGTCCACAGTTAGATGTATAGAAATAAATATATATATATATATATTATCTTGAATCAATCCACGACCTAGTGTATACACGTCTCAGGCTAGATCACAACTCAAAGTATATATATATTTTTGGAATCAACCTCAACCCTATATAGCTAACTCCAACATTACTGCATATAGAGTGTCTATGGTTGTTCCAAATAATATATATACATGGGTCGATATGATATGTTAAAACATTTGCATACATGTCAATGGTATCCCAAGATTACATAATATATTAGAATACATGTATAATATAATATAAGTTATCTAGAATATGATTTGTATAGATTTGTTAAACATTTCCCATAGCTAAAAAAAATCAAAAATATCCAATCTTGTTTTACCCATAACTTCTTCATTTTAAATCTGTTTTGAGTGAATCAAATTGCTATGGTTTCATATTGAACTCTAATTTAAGAATCCAAATAGAAAAAGTATAGGTTTATAGTCGGAAATTTAAGTTACATGTCAATTACTAAAGAGGTAGTCATTTCCGTCGAAAGAACGACATCTTGATGACCATTTTGAAAAACATACTTTCACTTTGAGTTTAACCAAGATTTTTGGATATAGTTTTATGTTCATATGAAAAATCATTTTCCTAGAAGAACAACTTTTAAATCAAAGTTTATCATAGTTTTTAATTATCCAAACCATGTCATAACCCGACCATAACCATAAGGACGGTTACAATAACATATGATTTCATCGCAAGGTATTGACCTCTATATGCGACATTTTTCAAAAACTGCATTCATTTTTACAATACAAACCATAGCTTTTATTACAAATACAAGGTTTAAACAACTTAATAATGATTATCGTTTAGCGATAATCTTAGACTTACAAACTTTACATGTGATAATAACAATACGACTTCCAACATATTTTACATTACAAATCCTCCGATATGCAGTTTTATTTTTGACACAAATATGCATACTCAAGATCTTGCTTAAATTCAACATGTTGCAGCGGAAGCTTTTAGTTATCACCTGAGAATAAACATGCTTAAAACGTCAACATAAAGTTGGTGAGATATAGGTTTAATGCCGGCAGCGTTATAAATATCGACCACAAGATTTCATATATAAACGTTCTAATAAAAATATTCTAAGTTGTTGAGCATTTGATAACCATACTTAACATTTAATCAACGTCGCATATTCCCTTTATTATGAAATCTTACTACACCGTACCAAGTGTAGTCACCGAAACGAAGTACTGTGCAACCGTTGAATACTGGTCGTCCAGTCCGGTTGGGGTTGTCAGGCCCGATAGATCTATCAACGGGATTCGCGTTTACAATACCTCATGTAAATAGTAGTTACCAAGTTACAGGGAAGTATGCCAGTGGTACAACTCAACGTAGAATATATATTTTTAATCACTTGTGTCCATAACGTAAATCATAAAATGCATGTATTCTCATCCCAAAATATTTAGAGTTTAAAAGTGGGACTATATACTCACTTTTATCTTGAAGGTATTTAACTCGACTTGGTCTCCGATAGATATCACGAACCTAACCATATATATAATATATCAACATATTTTCTTTTTAAGTAATCGTTACATATATATATATATATATATATATATATATATATATATATATATATATATATATATATATATATATATATATACATATATATATATACTTTTAATACTTTTAATATTTTCTTAGACCGTAGTTAGCAGTCCGATGTTAGTGGTCCACAATTAGTTGCTTAAATAAAATAAATAAAGACCACATCGTATTCGTATTGATCAGAATTAATCTCGACCCATGGTACCATGTTGTCAAGTGACGTGTTGCGTACATAAAGTACCGTGTTGTCAAATGACGTGTTGCGTACAATCATGAGGTCTTATGATTAATCTTCTCGTGTTGTTTACGGGTGGTCCTGAAATATATAAAATCAAATCATAAGTAAATATATATTAAATATTATGTTAATTAGCCAAGATATGATTAATCCGATTTTGTCATAATATGATATATTACAGGTCTTGAAGTGTTTTTAAAAATCAAATTAGAAGGATCTATTTAGTTTGCGAACAAGTTTGAAATCACTCAAACTATGTTCTTGTTGTTAAAATTTTACAACACAAAATAAGATAGCTATATAAATATGAATCGAATAAGGTTATGAATAAGGTTACTACCTCAAGTTACTTGGACAAAGCTACTGGAAAAGGTAAGAAAAATCTTGGAATCAAAAGAGTGGTGGAGTGGGATTGAAAGATTGGAAGTAATCTCCTTGAAATCGGATGACTATATTGATACGTTCTTGAGTAGGTAAATGAAGAGAGATTAGGGAGTGAATTAACTTGAAAGAAAATTGGAAATGAAATTGTATGTGTGTGTGTGTGCAAAATAGCATGATTATGGGATGGATATATAGGAGATTTAGTTTGTTTTCTTGCACAAAAGTCACACATGAGGTTAAATGGCTGGTTCCCACATGTAACATCATGTCTAGTGGCTGGTCATTGAAGTTTATTGTTGGTATATACCAATAGTAAATACGTATAGAAGCTGGGTATGATACGGTTACATATACCCTAGATATACTTGTAGAAATTTTGAGGAATTGGAACGAGAATTCAAATATGGACGGGTTTATAACTGTAAAAGAGGCTCAAAACTGGGCTTTTATTTTTGGGTCAAACCGGGCCAAAATAAAATTTTAAGACATTTTTAATAAAGCAATGTTAGCCCAAAAAAAATTTCCAATGTCACCGACCCCAGCCAGGGGCTCTGCCCCAGCCAGGGGCTCTACCCCTTGGACCCCGCCAGGGGTTGCCACCCCTTGGACCCGCTTATCGGGGGCGCTGCCCCTGAACCCCCGTCATAATCAAGATAAGTTCAAACAAGTGTGCACTCCACACTTCCCCAAACTTGTTCGATATTTATCAAGATTATTTTGGTTACAAATTAATCCCATTACACTTAAATCGTAATGGTGACATAGATCACCAACACATTATAGATTGTAAGCATATATGTCAAAGAACGTTACATATAGTTATCGTTTTGAAAACTTAAGTTAGTGGTCTCAAAGTATACTTATAACTCATTGTTGTTAGTTCACAATGAAATGTTAAACCATCCTTAAATCATGTTAAATATGTATAGATATGTACATATACATAATCGTATAATTATCGTGTGTTATATAGTTCGTGATATCATCGGTCAAATTGGACGGTCAAACGTTGTGTGAAACTCTTTTCAAAAACATAAGTCTCGACAGTTTGGATTGCTTATCATGTTAGTAAGGTTTATTTTATGTAAATATTAATCTCATAAGTATAAAATGATTGAAAAAATCCGGGTCGTTACAAAAACAGCCCTCGGTTTCACTACGTCGGCGTATATCCGATTTTATGGTGTTCATCGTGTTTTCAAGTTTTAAATCATTAAGTTAGCATATCATATAGATATAGAACATGTGTTTATTTTATTTATTTATTATTATTATTATTATTATTATTATTAATAAGATTATTATTAATCTTATTATTTTTATTATTAGTATTATTATTTTTGCGATACAAAAATAATAATGTACATAAAATATTACGACGGAGTGCTGTCCAAGTAATTTTCAAAACAAGTTTCCGAGCGAGCTAGAGCTAAGGAAAATATGGGTTATTGCCAAGGAAATTATGGGTAATGTTCGAGGGTATTTTTGTGAATCAAACCTCGTGTTTATCATCTCCGATGCGTCTACGTGCTTTCCTACAATATTGTATATCAATATTAAACAGTGAGTTCATTTGATCCCTTTTTATTTACATTTTTGGGCTGAGAATACATGTACTTTATTTTTAAACGCAATGGATACATGTACATACTAAATTCTACACCGAGTTTGAACCAAAAATCTCTTAGCTTTGGTAACTAGTAACTGCCGGTTATAAGAACTGGTGGGCGCGAGTAGTAGTATATGGATCCATAGGGCTTGATATCCCCGTCCGAGCTAGAGCGCTAGCCTTTTAACGGACGTATGCTATTTGAGAAGCGTACACGTTGGTTTGCGTGTATTATTAAGATGATTATACAAAGGGTACAAATTATATAAACGTTAAAGTTTAGTTACCAGGGTGCTCAATTTTTTAGAACCGATTGATAAACGTTTCGGATGAAACAACTGAAATCTTGTGATCCACCTTTTATGTAAAACCTATTGATAAACGTTTTGAATAAAACAACTGAACTTTTGTAATCCACATTGATATACGGATTATGTGTAATATTAAAACTATGAACTCACCAACCTTTGTGTTGACACTTGAAGCATGTTTATTCTCAGGTTTCTAGAAGTCTTCCGCTGTTTGCTTATACGTGATACAAGATATGTGCTTGGAGTCATACATGCTATATACAAGAAACTTGCATTCACCAAACCATTACCATGTATCTTATTTTGACTGTATTGTCAACAGATGTATTATTGTAAACCATTTAAATGGTGATTGTCTATACGTAGGAATCATCAGATGTTAAAAACCTGGAATTTATATATTCATTTATGAAATACCTTTTCAAACGAATGCAATGTTACAAAATGTATCACATAGAGGTCAAATACCTCGCAATGAAATCAATGAATGACGTGTTCGTCCATATGGATTTGGAGCGATCATCACAATTACTACCTAAAGTTTTCTGGATAAAACGGCTAGAAATGAGAAAAATGGATCTAGCTTCAAAGGATCCTTGGATGGCTTGAAAGTTCTTGAAGCAGAATCATGACACGAAAACAGTTCAAGTAAGATATTCACTCGAAATAAGATTGTTATAGTTGTAGAAATTTAATCAAAGTTTGAATATGAATATTACCTTGAATTAGAAAGATAACCTACTATAAATAACAAAGGTTCCTTGATCTTAGATGATTACTTGGAATGGATTAGAAAGCTTGGAAGTAGACTTGCAAACTTGGAAGTATTCTTGATTTTTATGAAACTATACTTATGGAATTTATGAAGAACACTTAGAACTTGAAGATGGAACTTGAGAGAGATCAATTAGATGAAGAAAATTGAAGAATGAAAGTGTTTGTAGGTGTTTTTGGTCGTTGGTATATGGATTAGATATAAAGGATATGTAATTTTGTTTTCATGTAAATAAGTCATGAATGATTACTAATATTTTTGTAATTTTATGAGATATTTCATGCTAGTTACCAAATGATGGTTCCCACATGTGTTAGGTGAATCACATGGGCTACTAAGAGCTGATCATTGGAGTGTATATACCAATAGTACATACATCTAAAAGCTGTGTATTGTACGAGTATGAATACGGGTGCATACGAGTAGAATTGTTGATGAAACTGAACGAGGATGTAATTGTAAGCATTTTTGTTAAGTAGAAGTACTTTGATATGTGTCTTGAAGTCTTTCAAAAGTTTAAGAATACATATCAAAACACAACATGTATATACATTCTAATGGAGTCGTTAAGTCTTCGTTAGTCGTTACATGTAAGTGTTGTTTTGAAACCTTTAAGTTAACGATCTCAATTAATGTTGTTAACCCAATGTTTATTATATCAAATGAGATGTTAAATTATTATATTATCATGATATTATGATGTATGAATATCTCTTAATATGATATATACATTAAAATATCGTTACAACGATAATCGTTACATATGTAATTCTTGAGTTAGTAGTCTTGTTTTTACATATGTAGTTCATTTTTAACACACTTAATGATATATTTAAATACCATTTTTTCATATTAAATATAGTGTATCAATATCTTAATATGATACATATGTATTTAGTAGACGTTATCATAACGATAATCGTTATTTATATCATTTCGAGTTTCTTAACTTAGTAAACTCATTTCTTATGTATATCACACATTGTTAATATACTTAGTGAGATACTTACTCATCATAATCTCATGTCAACCATATATATATGTCTATATATACCACAACATGTAGTTTTTACAAATTTGTAACGTTCGTGAATCGCCGGTCAACTTGGGTGATCAATTGTCTATATGAAACTTATTTCATTTAATCAAGTCTTAACAAGTTTGATTGCTTAACATGTTGAAAATATTTAGTCATGTAAATACTAAATTAATATATATAAACATGGAAAAGTTCGGTTCACTACAGTACCTACCCGTTAAATAAATTTCGTCCCGAAATTTTAAGCTGTTGAAGGTGTTGATGAATCTTCTGGAAATAGATGTGGGTATTTCTTCTTCATTTGATCTTCACACTCCCAGGTGAACTCGGGTCCTCTACAAGCATTCCATCGAATCTTAACAATCGGTATCTTGTTTTGCTTAAGTCTCTTAACCTCACGATCCATTATTTCGACGGGTTCTTCAATGAATTGAAGTTTTTCATTGATTTGGATTTCGTCCAACGGAATAGTGAGATCTTCTTTAGCAAAACATTTCTTCAAATTCGAGACGTGGAAAGTGTTATGTACAGCCGCGAGTTGTTGAGGTAGCTCCAGTTGGTAAGCTCCTGGTCCGACACGATCTATAATCTTGAATGGTCCAATGTACCTTGGATTTAGTTTCCCCCATTTACCAAATCGAACAACGCCTTTCCAAGGTGAAACCTTAAGCATGACCATTTCTCCAATTTCAAACTCTATATCTTTTCTATTACTGTCCGCGTAGCTCTTTTGTCGACTCTGGGCGGTTTTCAATCGTTGTTAAATTTGGATGATTTTCTCGGTAGTTTCTTGTATTATCTCCGGACCCGTAATCTGTCTATCCCCCACTTCAGATAATAGAGACGGGTATTCCATGTCTGGAGACAACTCCCTTCAAATACAATCGCGCCAACTTCTCCATTTTGTCATCTTCTCTCATTGGCAGGAAGTGTGCTGACTTGGTGAGGCAATCAACTATTACCCAAATAGTATCATAACCACTTGCAGTCCTTGGCAATTTAGTAATGAAATCCATGGTAATGTTTTCCCATTTCCATTCCAGGATTTCAAGTTATTGTAGTAGACCTGATGGTTTCTGATGTTTAGCTTTGACCTTAGAACACATCAAACATTCTCCTACATATTTAGCAATATCGGCTTTCATACCCGACCACCAAAAGTGTTTCTTGAGATCTTTATACCTCTTCCCCGCTCCGGGAGGTATTGAATATATGGTTTTATGTGCTTCCTTAAGTACCATTTGAAATGTCCCGTTCTTATTGATTAAAAACGTTCCATATTAATTGATTTCGTTGCGAGGTTTTTGACCTCTATATGAGACGTTTTTCAAAGACTGCATTCATTTTAAAACAAACCATAACCTTTATTTCATCAATAAAGGTTTAAAAAGCTTTACGTAGATTATCAAATAATGATAATCTAAAATATCATGTTTACACACGACCATTACATAATGGTTTACAATACAAATATGTTACAACAAAATAAGTTTCTTGAATGCAGTTTTTATACAATATCATACAAGCATGGACTCCAAATCTCGTCCTTATTTAAGTATGCGACAGCGGAAGCTCTTAATAATCACCTGAGAATAAACATGCTTAAAACGTCAACAAAAATGTTGGTGAGTTATAGGTTTAACCTATAGATATCAAATCATAATAATAGACCACAAGATTTTATATTTCAATACACATCCCATACATAGAGATAAAAATCATTCATATGGTGAACACCTGGTAACCGACATTAACAAGATGCATATATAAGAATATCCCCATCATTCAGGGACACCCTTCGGATATGATATAAATTTCGAAGTACTAAAGCATCCGGTACTTTGGATGGGGTTTGTTAGGCCCAATAGATCTATCTTTAGGATTCGCGTCAATTAGGGTGTCTGTTCCCTAATTCTTAGATTACCAGACTTAATAAAAAGGGGCATATCCGATTTCGATAATTCAACCATAGAATGTAGTTTCACGTACTTGTGTCTATTTTGTAAATCATTTATAAAACCTGCATGTATTCTCATCCCAAAAATATTAGATTTTAAAAGTGGGACTATAACTCACTTTCACAGATTTTTACTTCGTCGGGAAGTAAGACTTGGCCACTGGTTGATTCACGAACCTATAACAATATATACATATATATCAAAGTATGTTCAAAATATATTTACAACACTTTTAATATATTTTGATGTTTTAAGTTTATTAAGTCAGCTGTCCTCGTTAGTAACCTACAACTAGTTGTCCACAGTTAGATGTACAGAAATAAATCGATAAATATTATCTTGAATCAATCCACGACCCAGTGTATACATATCTCAGTATTGATCACAACTCAAACTATATATATTTTGGAATCAACCTCAACCCTGTATAGCTAACTCCAACATTCACATATAGAGTGTCTATGGTTGTTCCGAAATATATATAGATGTGTCGACATGATAGGTCGAAACATTGTATACGTGTCTATGGTATCTCAAGATTACATAATATACAATACAAGTTGATTAAGTTATGGTTGGAATAGATTTGTTACCAATTTTCACGTAGCTAAAATGAGAAAAATTATCCAATCTTGTTTTACCCATAACTTCTTCATTTTAAATCCGTTTTGAGTGAATCAAATTTCTATGGTTTCATATTGAACTCTATTTTATGAATCTAAACAGAAAAAGTATTGGTTTATAGTCGGAAAAATAAGTTACAAGTCGTTTTTGTAAAGGTAGTCATTTCAGTCGAAAGAACGACGTCTAGATGACCATTTTAGAAAACATACTTCCACTTTGAGTTTAACCATAATTTTTGGATATAGTTTCATATTCATAATAAAAAACATTTTCTCAGAATAACAACTTTTAAATCAAAGTTTATCATAGTTTTTTAATTAACTAACCCAAAACAGCCCGCGGTGTTACTACGACGGCGTAAATCCGGTTTTACGGTGTTTTTCGTGTTTCCAGGTTTTAAATCATTAAGTTAGCATATCATATAGATATAGAACATGTGTTTAGTTGATTTTAAAAGTCAAGTTAGAAGGATTAACTTTTGTTTGCGAACAAGTTTAGAATTAACTAAACTATGTTCTAGTGATTACGAGTTTAAACCTTCGAATAAGATAGTTTTATATATATGAATCGAATGATGTTATGAACATCATTACTACCTCAAGTTTAGTAGGTAAACCTACTGGAAGTGACAATAAATGATCTAGCTTCAAAGGATCTTGGATGGCTTGAAAGTTCTTGAAGTAGGATCATGACACAAAAACAAGTTCAAGTAAGATTTTTACTCGAATTAAGATAGTTTATAGTTATAGAAATTGAATCAAAGTTTGAATATGAATATTACCTTGAATAAGAAAGATAACCTACTGTATATAACAAAGGTTTCTTGATCTTAGATGATTACTTGGAATGGATTAGAAAGCTTGGAAGTAAATTAGTAAACTTGAAGGGATTTTTGAAGTGTTCTTGAAGTGTTCTTCCTATGATGATTATAGCTTGATTCTTGAAGTGATTTTTGATGAAGATGATGATTAACTACTGGAAAAATACGTTCATAATAGTGTGGGTGTGTTGAGAGAGAATTAGAAAGAGAATTGGAAGTGAAATGGAGTGAATGATGAGTGGTAATTGGTGAGTGGTGAGTGGTGAGTGGGGTTAAAAGGAGTTCTAGTTAGTTGACTAGCTCATGGTAGAAGTTAAAATTGATTAGTCATACATGACATAATCAAGAGTGGAATCCCATGCTAGTTCCTATTGGTATATACCCATAGTAAGTACGTTTTGAAGCTGTGTATAATACGGGTAAAAATACGACTAGAATTCTTGATGAAAGAAAAGAATGGGAAAGTAACTGTAACCATTTTCGTTAAGTATGAGTGTTTTGATATATGTTTTGAAGTCTTCCAAAAGTATTTTAATACATCTAAATACACTACATGTATATACATTTTAACTGAGTCGTTAAGTCATCGTTAGTCGTTACATGTAAGTGTTGTTTTGAAACCTTTAAGTTAACGATCTCAATTAATGTTGTTAACCCATTGTTTATTATATCTAATGAGATGTTAAATTATTATATTATCATGATATTATGATATATTAATATATCTTAATATGATATATATACATTTAACTGTCGTTACAACGATAATCGTTACATATATGTCTCGTTTCGAAATCCTTAAGTTAGTAGTCTTGTTTATATGTATATAACTCATTGTTAATATACTTATGGAGATACTTACTTATCATAATCTCATGTTAACCATATGTATATCAATATATATATCGTCATGTCATTTTTACAAGTTTTAACGTTCGTGAATCGCCGGCCAACTTGGGTGGTCAATTGTCTATATGAAACATATTTCAATTAATCAAGTCTTAACAAGTTTGATTGCTTAACATGTTGGAAACATTTAATCATGTAAATATAAATCTCAATTAATATATATAAACATGGAAAAGTTCGGGTCACTACAGTACCTACCCGTTAAATAAATTTCGTCCCGAAATTTTAAGCTGTTGAAGGTGTTGACGAATCTTCTGGAAATAGATGCGGGTATTTCTTCTTCATCTGATCTTCACGCTCCCAGGTGAACTCGGGTCCTCTACGAGCATTCCATCGAACCTTAACAATTGGTATCTTGTTTTGCTTAAGTCTTTTAACCTCACGATCCATTATTTCAACGGGTTCTTCGATGAATTGAAGTTTTTCGTTGATTTGGATTTCATCTAACGGAATAGTGAGATCTTCTTTAGCAAAACATTTCTTCAAATTCGAGACGTGGAAAGTGTTATGTACAGCCGCGAGTTGTTGAGGTAACTCAAGTCGGTAAGCTACTGGTCCGACACGATCAATAATCTTGAATGGTCCAATATACCTTGGATTTAATTTCCCTCGTTTACCAAATCGAACAACGCCTTTCCAAGGTGCAACTTTAAGCATGACCATCTCTCCAATTTCAAATTCTATATCTTTTCTTTTAATGTCAGCGTAGCTCTTTTGTCGACTTTGGGCGATTTTCAACCGTTGTTGAATTTGGATGATCTTCTCGGTAATTTCTTGTATAATCTCCGGACCCGTAATCTGTCTATCCCCCAATTCACTCCAACAAATCGGAGACCTGCACTTTCTACCATAAAGTGCTTCAAACGGCGCCATCTCAATGCTTGAATGGTAGCTGTTGTTGTAGGAAAATTCTGCTAACGGTAGATGTCGATCCCAACTGTTTCCGAAATCAATAACACATGCTCGTAGCATGTCTTCAAGCATTTGTATCGTCCTTTCACTCTGCCCATCAGTTTGTGGATGATAGGCAGTACTCATGTCTAGACGAATTCCTAATGCTTGCTGTAATGTCTGCCAGAATCTTGAAATAAATCTGCCATCCCTATCAGAGATAATAGAGATTGGTATTCCATGTCTGGAGACGACTTCCTTCAAATACAGTCGTGCTAACTTCTCCATCTTGTCATCTTCTCTTATTGGCAGGAAGTGTGCTGATTTGGTGAGACGATCAACTATTACCCAAATAGTATCAAAACCACTTGCAGTCCTTGGCAATTTAGTGATGAAATCCATGGTAATGTTTTCCCATTTCCATTCCGGGATTTCGGGTTGTTGAAGTAGACCTGATGGTTTCTGATGCTCAGCTTTGAC
This sequence comes from Rutidosis leptorrhynchoides, assembly GCF_046630445.1. Lineage (NCBI taxonomy): Eukaryota > Viridiplantae > Streptophyta > Magnoliopsida > Asterales > Asteraceae > Rutidosis > Rutidosis leptorrhynchoides. Next base: position 406,489,047 of record NC_092338.1, on the reverse strand, counting down.
CTTAGAACACGTCAAACATTCTCCTACGTATTTAGCAACATCGGCTTTCATACCCGGCCACCAAAAATGTTTCTTGAGATCCTTGTACATCTTCCCCGTTCCAGGATGTATTGAGTATCTGGTTTTATGAGCTTCTCTAAGTACCATTTCTCTCATATCTCCAAATTTTGGTACCCAAATCCTTTCAGCCCTATACCGGGTTCCGTCTTCCCGAATGTTAAGATGCTTCTCCGATCCTTTGGGTATTTCATCCTTTAAATTTCCCTCTTTTAAAACTCCTTGTTGCGCCTCCTTTATTTGAGTAGTAAGGTTATTATGAATCATTATATTCATAGATTTTACTCGAATGGGTTCTCTGTCCTTCCTGCTCAAGGCATCGGCTACCACATTTGCCTTCCCCGGGTGGTAACGAATCTCAAAGTCGTAATCATTCAATAATTCAATCCACCTACGCTGCCTCATATTTAGTTGTTTGTGATTAAATATGTGTTGAAGACTTTTGTGGTCGGTATATATAATACTTTTGACCCCATATAATTAGTGCCTCCAAGTCTTTAATGGAAAAACAACCGCGCCTAATTCCAAATAATGCTTCGTATAATTTTGTTCATGAATCTTCAATTGTCTAGACGCATAAGCAATCACCTTCGTTCGTTGCATTAATACACAACCGAGACCTTGCTTTGATGCGTCACAATAAATCACAAAATCATCATTCCCTTCAGGCAATGACAATATAGGTGCCGTAGTTAGCTTTTTCTTCAATAACTAAAACGCTTTCTATTGTTCATCATTCCATTCAAATTTCTTCCCTTTATGCGTTAATGCAGTCAAGGGTTTTGCTATTCTGGAAAAGTCTTGGATGAACCTTCTGTAGTAACCAGCTAGTCCTAAAAACTGGCGTATGTGTTTCGGAGTTTTCGGGGTCTCCCACTTTTCAACAGTTTCTATCTTTGCCGGATCCACCTTAATACCTTCTTTGTTCACTATGTGACCGAGGAATTGAACTTCTTCCAACCAAAATGCACACTTTGAAAACTTAGCGTACAATTCTTCTTTCCTCAATACTTCTAACACCTTTCTCAAATGTTCACCGTGTTCTTGGTCATTCTTTGAGTAAATAAGTATGTCATCAATGAAAACAATGACAAACTTGTCAAGGTATGGTCCACACACTCGGTTCATAAGGTCCATGAACACAGCTGGTGCATTAGTTAAACCAAACGGCATGACCATAAACTCGTAATGACCGTAACGTGTTCTGAAAGCAATCTTTGGAATATCATCTTCTTTCACCCGCATTTGATGATACCCGGAACGTAAGTCAATCTTTGAATAAACAGACGAGCCTTGTAGTTGATCAAATAAGTCGTCGATTCTCGGTAGTGGGTAGCGGTTCTTGATGGTAAGTTTGTTCAACTCTCGGTAGTCGATACACAACCTGAATGTACCATCTTTCTTCTTGACAAACAAAACAGGAGCTCCCCACGGTGATGTGCTTGGTCGAATGAAACCACGCTCTAAAAGTTCTTGTAATTGGCTTTGCAGTTCTTTCATCTCGCTGGGTGTGAGTCTGTAAGGAGCACGAGCTATTGGTGCAGCTCCTGGTACAAGATCTATTTGAAATTCAACGGATCGATGTGGGGGTAATCCCGGTAATTCTTTCGGAAATACATCGGGAAATTCTTTTGCAATGGGAACATCATTGATGCTCTTTTCTTCAGTTTGTACTTTCTCGACGTGTGCTAGAACAGCATAGCAACCTTTTCTTATTAGTTTTTGTGCCTTCAAATTACTAATAAGATGTAGCTTCGTGTTGCCCTTTTCTCCGTACACCATTAAGGGTTTTCCTTTTTCTCGTATAATGCGAATTGCATTTTTGTAACAAACGATCTCTGCTTTCACTTCTTTCAACCAGTCCATACCGATTATCACATCAAAACTCCCTAACTCTACTGGTATCAAATCAATCTTAAATGTTTTGCTAACCAGTTTAATTTCTCGATTCCGACATATATTATCTGCTGAAATTAATTTACCATTTGCTAATTCGAGTAAAAATTTACTATCCAAAGGCGTCAATGGACAACTTAATTTAGCACAAAAATCTCTACTCATATAGCTTCTATCCGCACCCGAATCAAATAAAACGTAAGCAGATTTATTGTCAATAAGAAACGTACCCGTAACAAGCTCCGGGTCTTCCTGTGCCTCTGCCGCATTAATATTGAAAACTCTTCCGCGGCCTTGTCCATTCGTGTTCTCCTGGTTCGGGCAATTTCTAATAATGTGGCCCGGTTTTCCACATTTATAACAAACTACATTGGCATAACTTGCTCCGACACTACTTGCTCAGCCATTACTCGTTCCGACACCATTTGTTCCTTTCGTTCTATTAACCCCTGGTCCGTAGACCTCACACTTCGCCGCGCTATGACCATTTCTTTTACACTTGTTGCAAAATTTGGTGCAGAACCCCGAGTGATACTTTTCACACCTTTGGCATAGCTGCTTCTGATTTTTGTTGTTGTTGCGGTTATTATTATTGTTGGGATGATTATTGTAGTTGCTGTTGTTGTTGTTGTTGTTGTTGTTGTTGTTGTTGTTGTTGGGCCGTTTGTTGTAGTTGCGATTGATGTTGCGATTGTTGGGATAATTGTTGCGATTATTGTTGTAATTGCTGTTGTTGTTGTATTGGTGATTCTTATCACCGTTTTCCTCCCACTTTCTTTTGACTTGCTTCACATTGGCCTCTTCAGCAGTCTGTTCTTTAATTCTTTCTTCAATCTGGTTCACTAGTTTGTGAGCCATTCTACATGCCTGTTGTATGGAGGCGGGCTCGTGTGAACTTATATCTTCTTGGATTCTTTCCGGTAATCCTTTCACAAACGCGTCGATCTTCTCTTCCTCATCTTCGAATGCTCCCGGACACAATAGGCACAATTCTGTGAATCGTCTTTCATACGTGGTAATATCAAATCCTTGGGTTCGTAACCCTCTAAGTTCTGTCTTGAGCTTATTGACCTCGGTTCTGGGACGGTACTTCTCGTTCATCAAGTGCTTGAATGCTGACCACGGTAGTGCGTACGCATCGTCTTGTCCCACTTGCTCTAGATAGGTATTCCACCATGTTAACGCAGAACCTGTGAAGGTATGCGTAGCGTACTTCACTTTGTCCTCTTCAGTACACTTACTTATGGCAAACACCGATTCGACCTTCTCGGTCCACCGTTTCAATCCGATCGGTCCTTCGGTTCCATCAAATTCCAAAGGTTTGCAGGCAGTGAATTCTTTGTAGGTGCATCCTACACGATTTCCTGTACTGCTAGATCCAAGGTTATTGTTGGTATGTAGCGCAGCCTGTACTGCGGCTATGTTTGAAGCTAGAAAAGTACGGAATTCCTCTTCATTCATATTCACGGTGTGTCGAGTAGTCGGTGCCATTTCCTTCAAAATAGTCAAATGGAACAAGTTAATCATACAGAATATTAAGAGTTGTTGATAGTATTTTGTAGCATAATATGAACTCATTTATAAAAGCTTTTTCTTCATATTAGCGTTTTATAAGTTTAAATTCGGGTAGTACCTACCCGTTAAGTTCATACTTAGTAGCTAATATACAATTCAACTACTACAATTCTATATGAAAAACTGATTATAATAATATTTCGCGTTCAAACTTTTATACAATATTTTACAAACTTACAATACCGCTTATTTTACATAAAGCATGAAATATAGCACACAATAACTTTGATACAAGATAGTGTGAAGATAATTCTAGCTAGTACACAAGTCGTTCAGCAAAGGCAATAAAGACACGTAATTCATACGTCCAGAAACAAGTCATGCATTCTGGTTTTACTAGGACTACTTCCCATCCTTGGTCTTGTGGAACATAACCGTTATGGCCGTTGATAAGACAGCGTGTTGTAACGTCGTCAAAGGGACGAGGGTTACGTAATGTCCAACAGTCCCGTAACAATCTAAAAACCTCATTTCTTACCCCAATTACCGACTCCGTCACTTGTGGGAACGTTTTGTTTAATAGTTGTAGGCCGATGTTCTTGTTCTCACTTTGGTGAGAAGCGAACATTACTAATCCGTAAGCATAACATGCTTCTTTATGTTGCATGTTAGTCGCTTTTTCTAAATCACGAAGTCCAATATTCGGATATATTGAGTCAAAATAATTTCTTAACCCATTGCGTAAAATAGCATTTGGGTTCCCCGCAATATATGCGTCAAAGTAAACACATCGTAACTTATGGATTTCCCAATGTGATATCCCCCATCTTTCGAACGAAAGCCTTTTATAAACCAAGGCATTCTTGGAACGTTCTTCGAATGTCTTACAAGCTGATCTCGCCTTAAATAGTTGTGCCGAAGAATTCTGACCGACTCTAGACAAGATTTCATCAATCATGTCTCCGGGTAGGTCTCTTAAAATATTGGGTTGTCTATCCATTTTGTGTTTTTATACTGTAAAATAGACAAGAGTTAGATTCATAAAAAAAATACTTATTAATACAAGCAATTTTTACATATATCATAAAGCATAAGCACACTATATTACATATATTACACCACACGAATACAACTATCTTATTCCGACTCGCTTGTTTCTTCTTCTTCGGTTTTGGTTCGTTTTGCCAAGTTTCTAGGGATATATGATGTTCCCCTAATACGAGCCGTAATTTTCCACATTGGTTTAGAAAAACCTGGTGGTTTAGAGGTTCCCGGGTTATTGTTACAACTTAAGGACTTCGGGGGTTGACGATACATATAAAGTTCATCGGGGTTGGAATTAGATTTCTCTATTTTTATGCCCTTTCCCTTATTATTTTCTTTTGCCTTTTTAAATTCAGTTGGGGTAATTTCTATAACATCATCGGAATTCTCGTCGGAATCCGATTCATCGGAGAATTGGTAATCCTCCCAATATTTTGCTTCCTTGGCGGAAACACCATTGACCATAATTAACCTTGGTCGGTTGGTTGAGGATTTTCTTTTACTTAACCGTTTTATTATTTCCCCCACCGGTTCTATTTCTTCATCCGGTTCCTCCTCTTCCGGTTCTGATTCTTCTTCCGGTTCCGACTCTTCTTCCGGTTCCTCTTCGGGAACTTGTGAATCAGTCCACGAATCATTCCAGTTTACATTTGACTCTTCATTATTATTAGGTGAGTCAATGAGACTTGTTCTAGAGGTAGACATCTATCACATAATATCAAACGCGTTAAGAGATTAATATATCACATAATATTCACATGTTAAAAATATATAGTTTCCAACAAAATTTGCTAAGCAATCATTTTTCAAGTAAACACGGTCGAAGTCCAGACTCACTAATGCATCCTAACAAACTTGATAAGACACACTAATGCAAAATTCTGGTTCTCTAAGACCAACGCTCTGATACCAACTGAAATGTCCCGTTCTTATTGATTAAAAACGTTCCATATTAATTGATTTCGTTGCGAGGTTTTTGACCTCTATATGAGACGTTTTTCAAAGACTGCATTCATTTTAAAACAAACCATAACCTTTATTTCATCAATAAAGGTTTAAAAAGCTTTACGTAGATTATCAAATAATGATAATCTAAAATATCATGTTTACACACGACCATTACATAATGGTTTACAATACAAATATGTTACAACAAAATAAGTTTCTTGAATGCAGTTTTTATACAATATCATACAAGCATGGACTCCAAATCTCGTCCTTATTTAAGTATGCGACAGCGGAAGCTCTTAATAATCACCTGAGAATAAACATGCTTAAAACGTCAACAAAAATGTTGGTGAGTTATAGGTTTAACCTATAGATATCAAATCATAATAATAGACCACAAGATTTTATATTTCAATACACATCCCATACATAGAGATAAAAATCATTCATATGGTGAACACCTGGTAACCGACATTAACAAGATGCATATATAAGAATATCCCCATCATTCAGGGACACCCTTCGGATATGATATAAATTTCGAAGTACTAAAGCATCCGGTACTTTGGATGGGGTTTGTTAGGCCCAATAGATCTATCTTTAGGATTCGCGTCAATTAGGGTGTCTGTTCCCTAATTCTTAGATTACCAGACTTAATTAAAAGGGGCATATCCGATTTCGATAATTCAACCATAGAATGTAGTTTCACGTACTTGTGTCTATTTTGTAAATCATTTATAAAACCTGCATGTATTCTCATCCCAAAAATATTAGATTTTAAAAGTGGGACTATAACTCACTTTCACAGATTTTTACTTCGTCGGGAAGTAAGACTTGGCCACTGGTTGATTCACGAACCTATAACAATATATACATATATATCAAAGTATGTTCAAAATATATTTACAACACTTTTAATATATTTTGATGTTTTAAGTTTATTAAGTCAGCTGTCCTCGTTAGTAACCTACAACTAGTTGTCCACAGTTAGATGTACAGAAATAAATCGATAAATATTATCTTGAATCAATCCACGACCCAGTGTATACATATCTCAGTATTGATCACAACTCAAACTATATATATTTTGGAATCAACCTCAACCCTGTATAGCTAACTCCAACATTCACATATAGAGTGTCTATGGTTGTTCCGAAATATATATAGATGTGTCGACATGATAGGTCGAAACATTGTATACGTGTCTATGGTATCTCAAGATTACATAATATACAATACAAGTTGATTAAGTTATGGTTGGAATAGATTTGTTACCAATTTTCACGTAGCTAAAATGAGAAAAATTATCCAATCTTGTTTTACCCATAACTTCTTCATTTTAAATCCGTTTTGAGTGAATCAAATTGCTATGGTTTCATATTGAACTCTATTTTATGAATCTAAACAGAAAAAGTATTGGTTTATAGTCGGAAAAATAAGTTACAAGTCGTTTTTGTAAAGGTAGTCATTTCAGTCGAAAGAACGACGTCTAGATGACCATTTTAGAAAACATACTTCCACTTTGAGTTTAACCATAATTTTTGGATATAGTTTCATATTCATAATAAAAATCATTTTCTCAGAATAACAACTTTTAAATCAAAGTTTATCATAGTTTTTTAATTAACTAACCCAAAACAGCCCGCGGTGTTACTACGACGGCGTAAATCCGGTTTTACGGTGTTTTTCGTGTTTCCAGGTTTTAAATCATTAAGTTAGCATATCATATAGATATAGAACATGTGTTTAGTTGATTTTAAAAGTCAAGTTAGAAGGATTAACTTTTGTTTGCGAACAAGTTTAGAATTAACTAAACTATGTTCTAGTGATTACGAGTTTAAACCTTCGAATAAGATAGTTTTATATATATGAATCGAATGATGTTATGAACATCATTACTACCTCAAGTTTAGTAGGTAAACCTACTGGAAGTGACAATAAATGATCTAGCTTCAAAGGATCTTGGATGGCTTGAAAGTTCTTGAAGTAGGATCATGACACAAAAACAAGTTCAAGTAAGATTTTTACTCGAATTAAGATAGTTTATAGTTATAGAAATTGAATCAAAGTTTGAATATGAATATTACCTTGAATAAGAAAGATAACCTACTGTATATAACAAAGGTTTCTTGATCTTAGATGATTACTTGGAATGGATTAGAAAGCTTGGAAGTAAATTAGTAAACTTGAAGGGATTTTTGAAGTGTTCTTGAAGTGTTCTTCCTATGATGATTATAGCTTGATTCTTGAAGTGATTTTTGATGAAGATGATGATTAACTACTGGAAAAATACGTTCATAATAGTGTGGGTGTGTTGAGAGAGAATTAGAAAGAGAATTGGAAGTGAAATGGAGTGAATGATGAGTGGTAATTGGTGAGTGGTGAGTGGGGTTAAAAGGAGTTCTAGTTAGTTGACTAGCTCATGGTAGAAGTTAAAATTGATTAGTCATACATGATATAATCAAGAGTGGAATCCCATGCTAGTTCCTATTGGTATATACCCATAGTAAGTACGTTTTGAAGCTGTGTATAATACGGGTAAAAATACGACTAGAATTCTTGATGAAAGAAAAGAATGGGAAAGTAACTGTAACCATTTTCGTTAAGTATGAGTGTTTTGATATATGTTTTGAAGTCTTCCAAAAGTATTTTAATACATCTAAATACAGTACATGTATATACATTTTAACTGAGTCGTTAAGTCATCGTTAGTCGTTACATGTAAGTGTTGTTTTGAAACCTTTAAGTTAACGATCTCAATTAATGTTGTTAACCCATTGTTTATTATATCTAATGAGATGTTAAATTATTATATTATCATGATATTATGATATATTAATATATCTTAATATGATATATATACATTTAACTGTCGTTACAACGATAATCGTTACATATATGTCTCGTTTCGAAATCCTTAAGTTAGTAGTCTTGTTTATATGTATATAACTCATTGTTAATATACTTATGGAGATACTTACTTATCATAATCTCATGTTAACCATATGTATATCAATATATATATCGTCATGTCGTTTTTACAAGTTTTAACGTTCGTGAATCGCCGGCCAACTTGGGTGGTCAATTGTCTATATGAAACATATTTCAATTAATCAAGTCTTAACAAGTTTGATTGCTTAACATGTTGGAAACATTTAATCATGTAAATATAAATCTCAATTAATATATATAAACATGGAAAAGTTCGGGTCACTACAGTACCTACCCGTTAAATAAATTTCGTCCCGAAATTTTAAGCTGTTGAAGGTGTTGACGAATCTTCTGGAAATAGATGCGGGTATTTCTTCTTCATCTGATCTTCACGCTCCCAGGTGAACTCGGGTCCTCTACGAGCATTCCATCGAACCTTAACAATTGGTATCTTGTTTTGCTTAAGTCTTTTAACCTCACGATCCATTATTTCGACGGGTTCTTCGATGAATTGAAGTTTTTCGTTGATTTGGATTTCATCTAACGGAATAGTGAGATCTTCTTTAGCAAAACATTTCTTCAAATTCGAGACGTGGAAAGTGTTATGTACAGCCGCGAGTTGTTGAGGTAACTCAAGTCGGTAAGCTACTGGTCCGACACGATCAATAATCTTGAATGGTCCAATATACCTTGGATTTAATTTCCCTCGTTTACCAAATCGAACAACGCCTTTCCAAGGTGCAACTTTAAGCATGACCATCTCTCCAATTTCAAATTCTATATCTTTTCTTTTAATGTCAGCGTAGCTCTTTTGTCGACTTTGGGCGGTTTTCAACCGTTGTTGAATTTGGATGATCTTCTCGGTAATTTCTTGTATAATCTCCGGACCCGTAATCTGTCTATCCCCCAATTCACTCCAACAAATCGGAGACCTGCACTTTCTACCATAAAGTGCTTCAAACGGCGCCATCTCAATGCTTGAATGGTAGCTGTTGTTGTAGGAAAATTCTGCTAACGGTAGATGTCGATCCCAACTGTTTCCGAAATCAATAACACATGCTCGTAGCATGTCTTCAAGCATTTGTATCGTCCTTTCACTCTGCCCATCAGTTTGTGGATGATAGGCAGTACTCATGTCTAGACGAGTTCCTAATGCTTGCTGTAATGTCTGCCAGAATCTTGAAATAAATCTGCCATCCCTATCAGAGATAATAGAGATTGGTATTCCATGTCTGGAGACGACTTCCTTCAAATACAGTCGTGCTAACTTCTCCATCTTGTCATCTTCTCTTATTGGCAGGAAGTGTGCTGATTTGGTGAGACGATCAACTATTACCCAAATAGTATCAAAACCACTTGCAGTCCTTGGCAATTTAGTGATGAAATCCATGGTAATGTTTTCCCATTTCCATTCCGGGATTTCGGGTTGTTGAAGTAGACCTGATGGTTTCTGATGCTCAGCTTTGACCTTAGAACACGTCAAACATTCTCCTACGTATTTAGCAACATCGGCTTTCATACCCGGCCACCAAAAATGTTTCTTGAGATCCTTGTACATCTTCCCCGTTCCAGGATGTATTGAGTATCTGGTTTTATGAGCTTCTCTAAGTACCATTTCTCTCATATCTCCAAATTTTGGTACCCAAATCCTTTCAGCCCTATACCGGGTTCCGTCTTCCCGAATGTTAAGATGCTTCTCCGATCCTTTGGGTATTTCATCCTTTAAATTTCCCTCTTTTAAAACTCCTTGTTGCGCCTCCTTTATTTGAGTAGTAAGGTTATTATGAATCATTATATTCATAGATTTTACTCGAATGGGTTCTCTGTCCTTCCTGCTCAAGGCATCGGCTACCACATTTGCCTTCCCCGGGTGGTAATGAATCTCAAAGTCGTAATCATTCAATAATTCAATCCACCTACGCTGCCTCATATTTAGTTGTTTGTGATTAAATATGTGTTGAAGACTTTTGTGGTCGGTATATATAATACTTTTGACCCCATATAAGTAGTGCCTCCAAGTCTTTAATGCAAAAACAACCGCGCCTAATTCCAAATAATGCTTCGTATAATTTTGTTCATGAATCTTCAATTGTCTAGACGCATAAGCAATCACCTTCGTTCGTTGCATTAATACACAACCGAGACCTTGCTTTGATGCGTCACAATAAATCACAAAATCATCATTCCCTTCAGGCAATGACAATATAGGTGCCGTAGTTAGCTTTTTATTCAATAACTGAAACGCTTTCTCTTGTTCATCATTCCATTCAAATTTCTTCCCTTTATGCGTTAATGCAGTCAAGGGTTTTGCTATTCTGGAAAAGTCTTGGATGAACCTTCTGTAGTAACCAGCTAGTCCTAAAAACTGGCGTATGTGTTTCGGAGTTTTCGGGGTCTCCCACTTTTCAACAGTTTCTATCTTTGTCGGATCCACCTTAATACCTTCTTTGTTCACTATGTGACCGAGGAATTGAACTTCTTTCAACCAAAATGCACACTTTGAAAACTTAGCGTACAATTCTTCCTTCCTCAATACTTCTAACACCTTTCTCAAATGTTCACCGTGTTCTTGGTCATTCTTTGAGTAAATAAGTATGTCATCAATGAAAACAATGACAAACTTGTCAAGGTATGGTCCACACACTCGGTTCATAAGGTCCATGAACACAGCTGGTGCATTAGTTAAACCAAACGGCATGACCATAAACTCGTAATGACCGTAACGTGTTCTGAAAGCAATCTTTGGAATATCATCTTCTTTCACCCGCATTTGATGATACCCGGAACGTAAGTCAATCTTTGAATAAACAGACGAGCCTTGTAGTTGATCAAATAAGTCGTCGATTCTCGGTAGTGGGTAGCGGTTCTTGATGGTAAGTTTGTTCAACTCTCGGTAGTCGATACACAACCTGAATGTACCATCTTTCTTCTTGACAAACAAAACAGGAGCTCCCCACGGTGATGTGCTTGGTCGAATGAAACCACGCTCTAAAAGTTCTTGTAATTGGCTTTGCAGTTCTTTCATCTCGCTGGGTGTGAGTCTGTAAGGAGCACGAGCTATTGGTGCAGCTCCTGGTACAAGATCTATTTGAAATTCAACGGATCGATGTGGGGGTAATCCCGGTAATTCTTTCGGAAATACATCGGGAAATTCTTTTGCAATGGAAACATCATTGATGCTCTTTTCTTCAGTTTGTACTTTCTCGACGTGTGCTAGAACAGCATAGCAACCTTTTCTTATTAGTTTTTGTGCCTTCAAATTACTAATAAGATGTAGCTTCGTGTTGCCCTTTTCTCCGTACACCATTAAGGGTTTTCCTTTTTCTCGTATAATGCGAATTGCATTTTTGTAACAAACGATCTCTGCTTTCACTTCTTTCAACCAGTCCATACCGATTATCACATCAAAACTCCCTAACTCTACTGGTATCAAATCAATCTTAAATGTTTCGCTAACCAGTTTAATTTCTCGATTCCGACATATATTATCTGCTGAAATTAATTTACCATTTGCTAATTCGAGTAAAAATTTACTATCCAAAGGCGTCAATGGACAACTTAATTTAGCACAAAAATCTCTACTCATATAGCTTCTATCCGCACCCGAATCAAATAAAACGTAAGCAGATTTATTGTCAATAAGAAACGTACCCGTAACAAGCTCCGGGTCTTCCTGTGCCTCTGCCGCATTAATATTGAAAACTCTTCCGCGGCCTTGTCCATTCGTGTTCTCCTGGTTCGGGCAATTTCTAATAATGTGGCCAGGTTTTCCACATTTATAACAAACTACATTGGCATAACTTGCTCCGACACTACTTGCTCCGCCATTACTCGTTCCGACACCATTTGTTCCTTTCGTTCTATTAACCCCTGGTCCGTAGACCTCACACTTTGCCGCGCTATGACCATTTCTTTTACACTTGTTGCAAAATTTGGTGCAGAACCCCGAGTGATACTTTTCACACCTTTGGCATAGCTGCTTCTGATTTTTGTTGTTGTTGCGGTTATTATTGTTGTTGGGATGATTGTTGTAGTTGCTGTTGTTGTTGTTGTTGTTGTTGTTGTTGTTGGGCCGTTTGTTGTAGTTGCGATTGATGTTGCGATTGTTGGGATAATTGTTGCGATTATTGTTGTAATTGCTGTTGTTGTTGTATTGGTGATTCTTATCACCGTTTTCCTCCCACTTTCTTTTGACTTGCTTCACATTGGCCTCTTCAGCAGTCTGTTCTTTAATTCTTTCTTCAATCTGGTTCACTAGTTTGTGAGCCATTCTACATGCCTGTTGTATGGAGGCGGGCTCGTGTGAACTTATATCTTCTTGGATTCTTTCCGGTAATCCTTTCACAAACGCGTCGATCTTCTCTTCCTCATCTTCGAATGCTCCCGGACACAATAGGCACAATTCTGTGAATCGTCTTTCATACGTGGTAATATCAAATCCTTGGGTTCGTAACCCTCTAAGTTCTGTCTTGAGCTTATTGACCTCGGTTCTGGGACGGTACTTCTCGTTCATCAAGTGCTTGAATGCTGACCACGGTAGTGCGTACGCATCGTCTTGTCCCACTTGCTCTAGATAGGTATTCCACCATGTTAACGCAGAACCTGTGAAGGTATGCGTAGCGTACTTCACTTTGTCCTCTTCAGTACACTTACTTATGGCAAACACCGATTCGACCTTCTCGGTCCACCGTTTCAATCCGATCGGTCCTTCGGTTCCATCAAATTCCAAAGGTTTGCAGGCAGTGAATTCTTTGTAGGTGCATCCTACACGATTTCCTGTACTGCTAGATCCAAGGTTATTGTTGGTATGTAGCGCAGCCTGTACTGCGGCTATGTTTGAAGCTAGAAAAGTACGGAATTCCTCTTCATTCATATTCACGGTGTGTCGAGTAGTCGGTGCCATTTCCTTCAAAATAGTCAAATGGAACAAGTTAATCATACAGAATATTAAGAGTAGTTGATAGTATTTCGTAGCATAATATGAACTCATTTATAAAAGCTTTTTCTTCATATTAGCGTTTTATAAGTTTAAATTCGGGTAGTACCTACCCGTTAAGTTCATACTTAGTAGCTAATATACAATTCAACTACTACAATTCTATATGAAAAACTGATTATAATAATATTTCGCGTTCAAACTTTTATACAATATTTTACAAACTTACAATACCGCTTATTTTACATAAAGCATGAAATATAGCACACAATAACTTTGATACAAGATAGTTGTGAAGATAATTCTAGCTAGTACACAAGTCGTTCAGCAAAGGCAATAAAGACACGTAATTCATACGTCCAGAAACAAGTCATGCATTCTGGTTTTACTAGGACTACTTCCCATCCTTGGTCTTGTGGAACATAACCGTTATGGCCGTTGATAAGACAGCGTGTTGTAACGTCGTCAAAGGGACGAGGGTTACGTAATGTCCAATAGTCCCGTAACAATCTAAAAACCTCATTTCTTACCCCAATTACCGACTCCGTCACTTGTGGGAACGTTTTGTTTAATAGTTGTAGGCCGATGTTCTTGTTCTCACTTTGGTGAGAAGCGAACATTACTAATCCGTAAGCATAACATGCTTCTTTATGTTGCATGTTAGTCGCTTTTTCTAAATCACGAAGTCCAATATTCGGATATATTGAGTCAAAATAATTTCTTAACCCATTGCGTAAAATAGCATTTGGGTTCCCCGCAATATATGCGTCAAAGTAAACACATCGTAACTTATGGATTTCCCAATGTGATATCCCCCATCTTTCAAACGAAAGCCTTTTATAAACCAAGGCATTCTTGGAACGTTCTTCGAATGTCTTACAAGCTGATCTCGCCTTAAATAGTTGTGCCGAAGAATTCTGACCGACTCTAGACAAGATTTCATCAATCATGTCTCCGGGTAGGTCTCTTAAAATATTGGGTTGTCTATCCATTTTGTGTTTTTATACTGTAAAATAGACAAGAGTTAGATTCATAAAAAAAATACTTATTAATACAAGCAATTTTTACATATATCATAAAGCATAAGCACACTATATTACATATATTACACCACACGAATACAACTATCTTATTCCGACTCGCTTGTTTCTTCTTCTTCGGTTTTGGTTCGTTTTGCCAAGTTTCTAGGGATATATGATGTTCCCCTAATACGAACCGTAATTTTCCACATTGGTTTAGAAAAACCTGGTGGTTTAGAGGTTCCCGGGTTATTGTTACAACTTAAGGACTTCGGGGGTTGACGATACATATAAAGTTCATCGGGGTTGGAATTAGATTTCTCTATTTTTATGCCCTTTCCCTTATTATTTTCTTTTGCCTTTTTAAATTCAGTTGGGGTAATTTCTATAACATCATCGGAATTCTCGTCGGAATCCGATTCATCGGAGAATTGGTAATCCTCCCAATATTTTGCTTCCTTGGCGGAAACACCATTGACCATAATTAACCTTGGTCGGTTGGTTGAGGATTTTCTTTTACTTAACCGTTTTATTATTTCCCCCACCGGTTCTATTTCTTCATCCGGTTCCTCCTCTTCCGGTTCTGATTCTTCTTCCGGTTCCGACTCTTCTTCCGGTTCCTCTTCGGGAACTTGTGAATCAGTCCACGAATCATTCCAATTTACATTTGACTCTTCATTATTATTAGGTGAGTCAATGGGACTTGTTCTAGAGGTAGACATCTATCACATAATATCAAACGCGTTAAGAGATTAATATATCACATAATATTCACATGTTAAAAATATATAGTTTCCAACAAAATTTGCTAAGCAATCATTTTTCAAGTAAACACGGTCGAAGTCCAGACTCACTAATGCATCCTAACAAACTTGATAAGACACACTAATGCAAAATTCTGGTTCTCTAAGACCAACGCTCTGATACCAACTGAAATGTCCCGTTCTTATTGATTAAAAACGTTCCATATTAATTGATTTCGTTGCGAGGTTTTTGACCTCTATATGAGACGTTTTTCAAAGACTGCATTCATTTTAAAACAAACCATAACCTTTATTTCATCAATAAAGGTTTAAAAAGCTTTACGTAGATTATCAAATAATGATAATCTAAAATATCATGTTTACACACGACCATTACATAATGGTTTACAATACAAATATGTTACAACAAAATAAGTTTCTTGAATGCAGTTTTTATACAATATCATACAAGCATGGACTCCAAATCTCGTCCTTATTTAAGTATGCGACAGCGGAAGCTCTTAATAATCACCTGAGAATAAACATGCTTAAAACGTCAACAAAAATGTTGGTGAGTTATAGGTTTAACCTATAGATATCAAATCATAATAATAGACCACAAGATTTTATATTTCAATACACATCCCATACATAGAGATAAAAATCATTCATATGGTGAACACCTGGTAACCGACATTAACAAGATGCATATATAAGAATATCCCCATCATTCCGGGACACCCTTCGGATATGATATAAATTTCGAAGTACTAAAGCATCCGGTACTTTGGATGGGGTTTGTTAGGCCCAATAGATCTATCTTTAGGATTCGCGTCAATTAGGGTGTCTGTTCCCTAATTCTTAGATTACCAGACTTAATAAAAAGGGGCATATTCGATTTCGATAATTCAACCATAGAATGTAGTTTCACGTGCTTGTGTCTATTTTGTAAATCATTTATAAAACCTGCATGTATTCTCATCCCAAAAATATTAGATTTTAAAAGTGGGACTATAACTCACTTTCACAGATTTTTACTTCGTCGGGAAGTAAGACTTGGCCACTGGTTGATTCACGAACCTATAACAATATATACATATATATCAAAGTATGTTCAAAATATATTTACAACACTTTTAATATATTTTGATGTTTTAAGTTTATTAAGTCAGCTGTCCTCGTTAGTAACCTACAACTAGTTGTCCACAGTTAGATGTACAGAAATAAATCGATAAATATTATCTTGAATCAATCCACGACCCAGTGTATACATATCTCAGTATTGATCACAACTCAAACTATATATATTTTGGAATCAACCTCAACCCTGTATAGCTAACTCCAACATTCACATATAGAGTGTCTATGGTTGTTCCGAAATATATATAGATGTGTCGACATGATAGGTCGAAACATTGTATACGTGTCTATGGTGTCTCAAGATTACATAATATACAATACAAGTTGATTAAGTTATGGTTGGAATAGATTTGTTACCAATTTTCACGTAGCTAAAATGAGAAAAATTATCCAATCTTGTTTTACCCATAACTTCTTCATTTTAAATCCGTTTTGAGTGAATCAAATTGCTATGGTTTCATATTGAACTCTATTTTATGAATCTAAACAGAAAAAGTATTGGTTTATAGTCGGAAAAATAAGTTACAAGTCGTTTTTGTAAAGGTAGTCATTTCAGTCGAAAGAACGACGTCTAGATGACCATTTTAGAAAACATACTTCCACTTTGAGTTTAACCATAATTTTTGGATATAGTTTCATATTCATAATAAAAATCATTTTCTCAGAATAACAACTTTTAAATCAAAGTTTATCATAGTTTTTTAATTAACTAACCCAAAACAGCCCGCGGTGTTACTACGACGGCGTAAATCCGGTTTTACGGTGTTTTTCGTGTTTCCAGGTTTTAAATCATTAAGTTAGCATATCATATAGATATAGAACATGTGTTTAGTTGATTTTAAAAGTCAAGTTAGAAGGATTAACTTTTGTTTGTGAACAAGTTTAGAATTAACTAAACTATGTTCTAGTGATTACGAGTTTAAACCTTCGAATAAGATAGTTTTATATATATGAATCGAATGATGTTATGAACATCATTACTACCTCAAGTTTAGTAGGTAAACCTACTAGAAGTGACAATAAATGATCTAGCTTCAAAGGATCTTGGATGGCTTGAAAGTTCTTGAAGTAGGATCATGACACAAAAACAAGTTCAAGTAAGATTTTTGCTCGAATTAAGATAGTTTATAGTTATAGAAATTGAATCAAAGTTTGAATATGAATATTACCTTGAATAAGAAAGATAACCTACTGTATATAACAAAGGTTTCTTGATCTTAGATGATTACTTGGAATGGATTAGAAAGCTTGGAAGTAAATTAGTAAACTTGAAGGGATTTTTGAAGTGTTCTTGAAGTGTTCTTCCTATGATGATTATAGCTTGATTCTTGAAGTGATTTTTGATGAAGATGATGATTAACTACTGGAAAAATACGTTCATAATAGTGTGGGTGTGTTGAGAGAGAATTAGAAAGAGAATTGGAAGTGAAATGGAGTGAATGATGAGTGGTAATTGGTGAGTGGTGAGTGGGGTTAAAAGGAGTTCTAGTTAGTTGACTAGCTCATGGTAGAAGTTAAAATTGATTAGTCATACATGACATAATCAAGAGTGGAATCCCATGCTAGTTCCTATTGGTATATACCCATAGTAAGTACGTTTTGAAGCTGCGTATAATACGGGTAAAAATACGACTAGAATTCTTGATGAAAGAAAAGAATGGGAAAGTAACTGTAACCATTTTCGTTAAGTATGAGTGTTTTGATATATGTTTTGAAGTCTTCCAAAAGTATTTTAATACATCTAAATACACTACATGTATATACATTTTAACTGAGTCGTTAAGTCATCGTTAGTCGTTACATGTAAGTGTTGTTTTGAAACCTTTAAGTTAACGATCTCAATTAATGTTGTTAACCCATTGTTTATTATATCTAATGAGATGTTAAATTATTATATTATCATGATATTATGATATATTAATATATCTTAATATGATATATATACATTTAACTGTCGTTACAACGATAATCGTTACATATATGTCTCGTTTCGAAATCCTTAAGTTAGTAGTCTTGTTTATATGTATATAACTCATTGTTAATATACTTATGGAGATACTTACTTATCATAATCTCATGTTAACCATATGTATATCCATATATATATCGTCATGTCGTTTTTACAAGTTTTAACGTTCGTGAATCGCCGGCCAACTTGGGTGGTCAATTGTCTATATGAAACATATTTCAATTAATCAAGTCTTAACAAGTTTGATTGCTTAACATGTTGGAAACATTTAATCATGTAAATATAAATCTCAATTAATATATATAAACATGGAAAAGTTCGGGTCACTACAGTACCTACCCGTTAAATAAATTTCGTCCCGAAATTTTAAGCTGTTGAAGGTGTTGACGAATCTTCTGGAAATAGATGCGGGTATTTCTTCTTCATCTGATCTTCACGCTCCCAGGTGAACTCGGGTCCTCTACGAGCATTCCATCGAACCTTAACAATTGGTATCTTGTTTTGCTTAAGTCTTTTAACCTCACGATCCATTATTTCGACGGGTTCTTCGATGAATTGAAGTTTTTCGTTGATTTGGATTTCATCTAACGGATTAGTGAGATCTTCTTTAGCAAAACATTTCTTCAAATTCGAGACGTGGAAAGTGTTATGTACAGCCGCGAGTTGTTGAGGTAACTCAAGTCGGTAAGCTACTGGTCCGACACGATCAATAATCTTGAATGGTCCAATATACCTTGGATTTAATTTCCCTCGTTTACCAAATCGAACAACGCCTTTCCAAGGTGCAACTTTAAGCATGACCATCTCTCCAATTTCAAATTCTATATCTTTTCTTTTAATGTCAGCGTAGCTCTTTTGTCGACTTTGGGCGGTTTTCAACCGTTGTTGAATTTGGATGATCTTCTCGGTAATTTCTTGTATAATCTCCGGACCCGTAATCTGTCTATCCCCCAATTCACTCCAACAAATCGGAGACCTGCACTTTCTACCATAAAGTGCTTCAAACGGCGCCATCTCAATGCTTGAATGGTAGCTGTTGTTGTAGGAAAATTCTGCTAACGGTAGATGTCGATCCCAACTGTTTCCGAAATCAATAACACATGCTCGTAGCATGTCTTCAAGCGTTTGTATCGTCCTTTCACTCTGCCCATCAGTTTGTGGATGATAGGCAGTACTCATGTCTAGACGAGTTCCTAATGCTTGCTGTAATGTCTGCCAGAATCTTGAAATAAATCTGCCATCCCTATCAGAGATAATAGAGATTGGTATTCCATGTCTGGAGACGACTTCCTTCAAATACAGTCGTGCTAACTTCTCCATCTTGTCATCTTCTCTTATTGGCAGGAAGTGTGCTGATTTGGTGAGACGATCAACTATTACCCAAATAGTATCAAAACCACTTGCAGTCCTTGGCAATTTAGTGATGAAATCCATGGTAATGTTTTCCCATTTCCATTCCGGGATTTCGGGTTGTTGAAGTAGACATGATGGTTTCTGATGCTCAGCTTTGACCTTAGAACACGTCAAACATTCTCCTACGTATTTAGCAACATCGGCTTTCATACCCGGCCACCAAAAATGTTTCTTGAGATCCTTGTACATCTTCCCCGTTCCAGGATGTATTGAGTATCTGGTTTTATGAGCTTCTCTAAGTACCATTTCTCTCATATCTCCAAATTTTGGTACCCAAATCCTTTCAGCCCTATACCGGGTTCCGTCTTCCCGAATGTTAAGATGCTTCTCCGATCCTTTGGGTATTTCATCCTTTAAATTTCTCTCTTTTAAAACTCCTTGTTGCGCCTCCTTTATTTGAGTAGTAAGGTTATTATGAATCATTATATTCATAGATTTTACTCGAATGGGTTCTCTGTCCTTCCTGCTTAAGGCATCGGCTACCACATTTGCCTTCCCCGGGTGGTAACGAATCTCAAAGTCGTAATCATTCAATAATTCAATCCACCTACGCTGCCTCATATTTAGTTGTTTCTGATTAAATATGTGTTGAAGACTTTTGTGGTCGGTATATATAATACTTTTGACCCCATATAAGTAGTGCCTCCAAGTCTTTAATGCAAAAACAACCGCGCCTAATTCCAAATCATGCGTCGTATAATTTTGTTCATGAATCTTCAATTGTCTAGACGCATAAGCAATCACCTTCGTTCGTTGCATTAATACACAACCGAGACCTTGCTTTGATGCGTCACAATAAATCACAAAATCATCATTCCCTTCAGGCAATGACAATATAGGTGCCGTAGTTAGCTTTTTCTTCAATAACTGAAACGCTTTCTCTTGTTCATCATTCCATTCAAATTTCTTCCCTTTATGCGTTAATGCAGTCAAGGGTTTTGCTATTCTGGAAAAGTCTTGGATGAACCTTCTGTAGTAACCAGCTAGTCCTAAAAACTGGCGTATGTGTTTCGGAGTTTTCGGGGTCTCCCACTTTTCAACAGTTTCTATCTTTGCCGGATCCACCTTAATACCTTCTTTGTTCACTATGTGACCGAGGAATTGAACTTCTTCCAACCAAAATGCACACTTTGAAAACTTAGCGTACAATTCTTCCTTCCTCAATACTTCTAACACCTTTCTCAAATGTTCACCGTGTTCTTGGTCATTCTTTGAGTAAATAAGTATGTCATCAATGAAAACAATGACAAACTTGTCAAGGTATGGTCCACACACTCGGTTCATAAGGTCCATGAACACAGCTGGTGCATTAGTTAAACCAAACGGCATGACCATAAACTCGTAATGACCGTAACGTGTTCTGAAAGCAATCTTTGGAATATCATCTTCTTTCACCCGCATTTGATGATACCCGGAACGTAAGTCAATCTTTGAATAAACAGACGAGCCTTGTAGTTGATCAAATAAGTCGTCGATTCTCGGTAGTGGGTAGCGGTTCTTGATGGTAAGTTTGTTCAACTCTCGGTAGTCGATACACAACCTGAATGTACCATCTTTCTTCTTGACAAACAAAACAGGAGCTCCCCACGGTGATGTGCTTGGTCGAATGAAACCACGCTCTAAAAGTTCTTGTAATTGGCTTTGCAGTTCTTTCATCTCGCTGGGTGTGAGTCTGTAAGGAGCACGAGCTATTGGTGCAGCTCCTGGTACAAGATCTATTTGAAATTCAACGGATCGATGTGGGGGTAATCCCGGTAATTCTTTCGGAAATACATCGGGAAATTCTTTTGCAATGGGAACATCATTGATGCTCTTTTCTTCAGTTTGTACTTTCTCGACGTGTGCTAGAACAGCATAGCAACCTTTTCTTATTAGTTTTTGTGCCTTCAAATTACTAATAAGATGTAGCTTCGTGTTGCCCTTTTCTCCGTACACCATTAAGGGTTTTCCTTTTTCTCGTATAATGCGAATTGCATTTTTGTAACAAACGATCTCTGCTTTCACTTCTTTCAACCAGTCCATACCGATTATCACATCAAAACTCCCTAACTCTACTGGTATCAAATCAATCTTAAATGTTTCGCTAACCAGTTTAATTTCTCGATTCCGACATATATTATCTGCTGAAATTAATTTACCATTTGCTAATTCGAGTAAAAATTTACTATCCAAAGGCGTCAATGGACAACTTAATTTAGCACAAAAATCTCTACTCATATAGCTTCTATCCGCACCCGAATCAAATAAAACGTAAGCAGATTTATTGTCAATAAGAAACGTACCCGTAACAAGCTCCGGGTCTTCCTGTGCCTCTGCCGCATTAATATTGAAAACTCTTCCGCGGCCTTGTCCATTCGTGTTCTCCTGGTTCGGGCAATTTCTAATAATGTGGCCCGGTTTTCCACATTTATAACAAACTACATTGGCATAACTTGCTCCGACACTACTTGCTCCGCCATTACTCGTTCCGACACCATTTGTTCCTTTCGTTCTATTAACCCCTGGTCCGTAGACCTCACACTTCGCCGCGCTATGACCATTTCTTTTACACTTGTTGCAAAATTTGGTGCAGAACTGATAATGCTAAAAACGAACATATATTTCATAGCATTATTCCTCAAGAAAGACAAGCTTTTAGTTGCAATTGTTCTATTTACAAGTGATATTCGTTTAAATAATAAAAGGTGAAGACAGAAGACAGATTCGACGATTTGAAGACGCAAACGACCAAAAAGCTCAAAAGAACAAAAGACAATCAAAAAGGTTCCAATTATTGATAAGAAACGTCTCGAAATCACAAGAGTACAAGATTCAAAACGCAAAGTACAAGATATAAAATTGTACGCGAGGACGTTCGAAAATCCGGAACCGGGACCAGAGTCAACTCTTAACGCTCGACGCAACGGACTAAAAATTACAAGTTAACTATGTATATAAATATAATATAATATATAATTAATTATATTAATTATATATATATTATATATATATATTAAAAACCGTCGGCAGCAAGAAACTCCAAGGGTGTGAGCTGTAAATACATCTCCGCGACTCGCGGAGTTTTAAGGGCATTTTGCCGCGAGTCGCGGAGCCCCAATTTTCAACTCTGGCTATAAAGCCAACCGAATTCTGATCAAATATCATCTTTTTTTTTTCTTCCTCTTCATACGTAAATATATTTATATTTATAATTTATATTTTAATTTTAATTATAATTCTAATAATAAGGGTATGTTAGCGAATGTTGTAAGGGTGTAAGTCGAAATTCTGTCCGTGTAACGCTACGCTATTTTTAATCATTGTAAGTTATGTTCAACCTTTTTATATTAATGTCTCGTAGCTAAGTTATTATTATGCTTATTTAAAACGAAGTAATCATGATATTGGGCTAATTACTAAAATTGGGTAATTGGGCTTTGTACCATAATTGGGGTTTGGACAAAAGAACGACACTTGTGGAAATTAGACTATGGGCTATTAATGGGCTTTATATTTGTTTAACTAAATGAAAGTTTGTTAATGTTAATATAAAGATTTACAATTGGGCGTCCCTATAAATTACCATATACACTCGATCGGACACGATGGGCGGGGTATTTATATGTACGAATAATCGTTCATTTAACCGGACACGGGAATGGATTAATAGCCACTAGAATAATTAAAACAGGGGTGAAATTACATTCAAGGGTAATTGGTGTAATTGTTAACAAAGTGGTAAAACCTTGGTTTACACGCAGTCGATAACCTGGTGTATTCATTAAACAAAGTATTAAAACCTTGTTACAATTCGAATCCCCAATTAGTTGGAATATTTAACTTCGGGTATAATAATAATTTGACAAGGACACTTGCAATTTATATTTATGACTGATGGACTGTTATGGACAAAAACCAGACGGACATATTAAATAATCCAGGACAAAGGACAATTAACCCATGGGCATAAAACTAAAATCAACACGTCAAACATCATGATTACGGAAGTTTAAATAAGCATAATTCTTTTATTTCATATTTAATTTCCTTTATTTTATATTTAATTGCACTTCTAATTATCGCACTTTTATTTATTGTTATTTAATCGCACTTTTATTTATCGTACTTTTTATTTTATCGCACTTTTATTATTCGCAATTTCATTATCGTTATTTACTTTACACTTTAATTTAAGTCTTGTATTTATTTAATATTTTACATTAGGTTTTAACTGCGACTAAAGTCTTAAAATCGACAAACCGGTCATTAAACGGTAAAAACCCCCCTTTATAATAATAATATTACTTATATATATATTTGTATTTTTATAAAAGTAAACTAATATAGCGTTGAGCTTTGTTTAAAGATTTCCCTGTGGAACGAACCGGACTTACTAAAAACTACACTACTGTACGATTAGGTACACTGCCTATAAGTGTTGTAGCAAGGTTTAAGTATATCCATTCTATAAATAAATAAATATCTTGTGTAAAATTGTATCGTATTTAATAGTTTTTCCTAGTAAAATATAAGCTATTTTATATACACCTCGCTTCACATCAAGTATTTTTTGGCGCCGCTGCCGGGGAACTATCTTAAAAGCCGGAAGCGCAACGCTAATATAAAAAAAAAAAAAATTTTTTAGTTACTTTTATTAAAAGTCGTTTTTGTAAAAATACGTTTTAAATATTCGAAAATATAAAAAGAAAAACAAAAATATTAGTATTTTTAAGATTTTGTTAAATATTTAAGTTTTATAAGTTTCTTTATTTCTATTTTAGTTTATAAAAATATAAGTTTTATTTTAAAACCTTTTATTTATTTAAAAAAAAAAAAACAGAAAACATAAAATAAAAAAAAAAAATAAAGAAAACGCGTAAAAACTCAACCCTGTCAGCTGAATTTCTGATCCCCGCGACTCGCGGGGTTTTCTTCTTTAATTGCCGCGACTCGCGGAGCTACTCTGACACGCGCACAGGAAGCCCTAAAACTGCATTAATTACGGGTTTTAATTTATTATTATTATTATTTAAACCTTAATTATTATTATTATTATTATTAGTTTTATTTTTATTTTTACTTTTTATTTTTATATTTTAGTTAAAGTAGTTTTATTAAAATTGTAAAATTAGTAGTTTTATTAAAAAATAATAATATAAAAATAATATTTTTATAAAAATTGTACTTTTTACAACTTTTTGTATATTTTTATATTTTGTACCTTTTTAATCGTTGTAGCGTAATATTTGTATTTTTTAGCTCATATTTAATTTTAAACTTAGTTTTTGCTATAGTTATTTTTACTCCTAGATTTTTAGGCTTTGCCGTAGAATTCCTTAAGTGCTTTTTCTTTAGACTAAGATTTAGGTGCTTTAGAATTTTGCGACGCCTTTTTAAGTTTTAGTTTCTTTTTAAGTTATTTCCATTTGGGATTTAGTTTTTCCCTGTAAGCTTTAATATTTTTAGACTTTTTACTATGTACCAATTATCATTCCAATTAATAATTTCAATTTGCGATTATAATTTTAAGTTAGTTGTAGTAATAAGGTTAGGTTAGTAAAGTATTTTTAAGTTTTTATAAGTTTCTTTTATTTTTCCGTCACCTTTTATTTTTCAACCATTTTTTTCTTTTTCGACCTTTTTCGACGAACTCTTTTTCTCTCTTATTTCTCGCCATTCTAGTTTTTAGGACTTAGAATTTTTTCTACTTCTTCTCTAAATTTCTTAAAATTACGAAAATTTATTTTGAGTGGTTAAATTAATAGACATCAAAATTTTCTGGTTCGTAGTAATAGTTGGATTTGTACGTGGACCGGGTTATTGGAGCCAAACAGTCCTCAATTATATTGAGACCAAACGAATCCTGCCCCTCTGCTGCATCTTTTGGCTATTCGAAACGTGGGCAAAATCAGAAAAGTCTATTGATTGGATAACTTATTATAATTTTTCTTTCCTTTTTAAAAACTAATAGGATATTCAGTGAATGCACCGAGCAAGACGTTCATCACCTTTTGTACGTTCACCACCTGTAACTCGATCAAGACATCGTTTAACAAATATAACCGCCGTTGATTTTTCTTTAGAATCGTCATCCAGTCGACCAAGTACTTCAGTTCAAATTTCCGATAATCCATTTTTTTGAACCCAACCTCACAATTGAGAATCCAGAGAATATTCAGGAACGGTTCGTAGATCCTGAACCATTAAACTTTCCTCCGGAACCACCAATCATTCAAACAGAGATTGTTGAGGAACGAACTATTAAAACAGAATCATCTAGTGATACCGATTCAACAAATTCAATTATGGAGAATCTGGAACCTTTAAGTATGGAAGACCGAATGAAAGCTAAACGCACTGGCCAAGGTCACGCAATTACTCATCCAGACATTAATGCGCCAGATTATGAAATCAAAGGACAAATTCTACACATGGTGACTAATCAATGTCAATTTAGTGGTGCGCCGAAGGAAGATCCAAATGAACATCTACGTACCTTTAATAGGATCTGCACACTATTTAAAATACGAGAAGTGGAGGATGAACAGATATATCTCATGTTATTTCCCTGGACTTTAAAGGGAGAAGCCAAAGATTGGTTGGAATCGTTACCTGAAGGGGCGATCGATACATGGGACGTTTTAATTGACAAATTTCTTAAACAATTCTTTCCTGCATCTAAAGCCGTAAGACTTCAAGCAGAAATTGTTACGTTCACACAGAAACCAAATGAAACTCTATATGAGGCGTGGACAAGATATGGAAAGTTATTAAGAGGATGTCCGCAACATGGTTTAGACACCTGTCAAATAGTACAAATATTCTACCGAGGATGCGACATCACTACAAGAAAAGACATAGATATAGCAGCTGGTGGTTCTATTATGAAGAAAACCGAAACTGATGCTTACAAAATTATTGATAATACTGCTTCCCACTCGCATGAGTGGCACCAAGAAAAAGATATCATTAGATCATCTAAAGCAGCTAGAGCCGATTCTAGCCATGACTTAGATTCCATTTCCGCAAAGATAGATGCTTTCGAGAGACGAATGGAAAAGATGACTAAAGATATTCATGCTATAC
This sequence comes from Rutidosis leptorrhynchoides, assembly GCF_046630445.1. Lineage (NCBI taxonomy): Eukaryota > Viridiplantae > Streptophyta > Magnoliopsida > Asterales > Asteraceae > Rutidosis > Rutidosis leptorrhynchoides. Next base: position 406,462,371 of record NC_092338.1, on the reverse strand, counting down.
GAATTAGTTGTGAGCAGTGTGGAGGACCACATTTGACAAAAGATTGTCTCAGTATTGAATTAACAATGGAACAAAGAGAGAATATTTCATACATAAACCAAAGGCCTGGAAATAATTATCAGAATAATTATCAACCGCCAAGACCGATTTACAATCAAAACCAGAATTATAACCGAAATATTCCATACAACAACCAACAAGGTCCTAGCAATCAACAAGTATCCAATAATACTTACAATCAGCAAAGACCGAATTTTCAAAACAAACCACCACAACAAACCGATGATAAAAAGCCGAATTTAGAAGATATGATGACGAAGCTAGTTGAAACTCAAACGCAGTTTTTCACATCTCAAAAACAAACAAATGAACAAAATGCTCAAGCATTTAGAAATCAACAAGCTTCTATTCAAAATCTGGAACAAGAAGTGAGTAACCTAGCAAGGTTAATAGGTGAAAGAAAACCGGGAAGTTTACCTAGTGATACAAATGCTAACCCCCGGAATGAAACAGCTAAAGCTATTACCACAAGAAGTGGTACAACACTTAAACCACCTGAAATACCTGTAACTTCTGATGAAACTATTCCTACTCCACAAGAACCACAACCTGATCAAGATAAGGAAAAAGAACCGGTAGTTGAAAAGGTTAATGAAGATAACACAGTTAAGGCTAAACCTTATGTTAAACCATATCAACCACCACTTCCTTACCCGAGTAAAATGAAGAAAGAAAAACTTGAAGCCGAGCAATCCAAATTCTTGGATATGTTTAAACAGATAAATGTAAATCTTCCTTTCATTGATGTAATTTCAGGAATGCCAAGATATGCTAAATTCTTGAAAGATCTAATCACGAATAGAAAGAAAATGGAAGAACTCTCGGCTGTTACTATGAATGCTAATTGTTCAGCAGTGCTGTTGAATAAGAAACCAGAAAAACTATCTGATCCAGGAAGTTTCACAATTCCATGTTTTCTGGGTAGTCTTAGTTCAATAGAAGCATTGGCAGACTTAGGTGCTAGTATAAATCTAATGCCGTATTCACTATACGCTAAACTAGACCTTGGAGAATTGAAACCAACCAGAATAAGCATACAGCTAGCCGATAGATCAATAAAATATCCTAGAGGGATAATGGAGAACATGCTAGTTAAAGTTGGTACTTTAGTATTTCCAGTAGATTTTGTTGTTTTGGACATGGAAGAAGATTCTCAAGTTCCTCTCATATTAGGAAGACCATTCTTAAACACGGCTAAAGCAATGATAGACGTGTTCGGTAAGAAACTGACCCTAAGTATAGAGGATGAGAGTGTTACCTTTTCAGTTGATAGAGCAATGCAACAACCACAATCTGCAGATGATACATGTTATTATATTCAAACTATAGATGCACATGCAGAATTATTAGAAGAATTTCCAGAATTACAAGGAACAGGAGAATGTTCTTTAGGAGAAAGTAATGAACCAATTGATGAAGCTGAAATGTTAGCTACACTTATAGCTAATGGATATGAACCAACAACAGAAGAAATTCAAATGCTAAAAGAAGAAGACAGATATCGATATAAATCATCGATAGAAGAACCTCCGAAATTAGAGTTAAAGCCACTTCCAAACCATTTGGAATACGCTTATTTACATGGTGAATCTGAATTACCTGTAATAATATCGTCTTCTCTTACTGAAAATGAAAAATCACAACTCATTTCTGTGTTGAAAGCTCATAAACCAGCCATTGCATGGAAGATTCATGATATTAAAGGAATAAGTCCTTCGTATTGCACACATAAAATCCTTATGGAAGAAGGTCATAAAACGTATGTGCAACGCCAACGAAGACTAAATCCTAATATGCAAGATGTAGTTAAGAAAGAGATTATTAAACTGCTAGATGCAGGTTTGATATATCCAATTTCTGATAGTCCATGGGTAAGCCCAGTTCAATGCGTGCCTAAGAAGGGTGGCATGACTGTCATCACAAATGAGAAAAATGAGCTTATTCCTACTAGGACTGTAACAGGATGGCGTGTATGTATTGATTATAGAAAATTAAATGACGCCACCAGAAAAGATCACTTTCCCTTACCTTTCATAGATCAAATGTTGGAAAGATTAGCCGGAAATAGTTACTATTGTTTTCTAGATGGATTTTCCGGATATTTTCAAATTCCAATAGCACCCGAAGATCAAGAGAAAACCACATTCACGTGCCCTTATGGTACTTTTGCTTACAAACGCATGCCATTTGGACTTTGTAACGCCCCTGCAACCTTTCAAAGGTGTATGATGGCGATTTTTCACGACATGATAGAAGAATGCATGGAAGTATTCATGGATGACTTTTCAGTCTTCGGTGATACATTTAAATCATGTCTAGTTAATCTGGAACGAATGCTAATTAGATGCGAAAAATCAAATCTAGTACTTAATTGGGAGAAATGCCATTTCATGGTTAAAGAAGGCATTGTTCTTGGACATAAAATTTCAAAAGAAGGAATTGAAGTGGATAGAGCTAAAGTAGATGTAATTGCTAAACTTCCACATCCCACAAATGTTAGAGGAGTTAGGAGTTTTCTAGGGCATGCCGGTTTTTACCGACGTTTCATAAAAGATTTTTCTAAAATTGCCACTCCTATGAATAAACTCCTAGAAAAGGATGCTCCATTCATCTTTTCAGATGAGTGTATCAAATCTTTTAATATTCTTAAAGAAAAACTCACTAATGCACCAATCATGATAACACCAAATTGGAATCTACCATTTGAACTAATGTGCGATGCAAGTGATTTTGCAATGGGAGCCGTTTTAGGACAAAGGATTGAAAAACGATTTCAACCTATATATTATGCTAGCAAGACATTACAAGGAGCACAAACGAACTATACAACTACTGAAAAAGAACTCCTTGCTATTGTCTTTGCTTTTGACAAATTTCGATCATATCTCGTTCTAGCAAAAACGGTGGTCTATACAGACCATTCTGCTCTTAGATACCTATTTTCGAAACAAGATGCTAAACCAAGATTAATCCGTTGGATCTTACTCTTACAAGAGTTTGATATTGAAATCCGAGATAAAAGAGGAGCAGAAAATCTCGCCGCTGATCATCTTTCTCGTCTTGAAAATCCCGAATTAGAAGTTCTGAATGAATCGGCCATACAAGACAACTTTCCTGATGAATATCTATTGAAGATAGATTATAAAGAAATCCCATGGTTTGCAGACTATGCAAACTACTTAGTTTGTGGATTCCTTGAAAAAGGATTATCGTACCAAAGACGAAAGAAATTCTTCAGTAATATAAAACACTATTTCTGGGAAGATCCACATCTGTTTAAAAGTTGTCCCGATGGAATAATACGCCGATGTGTATTTGGAGATGAAGCTAGTAAAATTTTAAACCATTGTCACACAGGACCAACAGGAGGGCATTATGGGCCTCAACTAACAGCAAGAAAAGTTTATGAAGCTGGATTCTATTGGCCTACAATTTACAAAGACGCACACCTTCTTTGCAAATCCTGTGATGCATGTCAAAGGGCCGGAAAAATAAGTCAACGTGATGAAATGCCACAAAATGTCATCCAAGTATGTGAAGTATTTGACATTTGGGGTATTGACTTTATGGGTCCATTTCCAAAATCTCATAATAATCTATATATACTCGTAGCCATTGATTATGTATCTAAATGGGCGGAAGCACAAGCTCTCCCAACTAACGATGCACGAGTTGTAGTCAACTTTTTAAAACGTCTTTTTGCAAGGTTTGGAACACCGAAAGCTTTAATAAGTGATCGGGGTACTCATTTCTGTAATAATCAACTTGAGAAAATTCTTAAAAGATATGGAGTAACTCATAAAATCTCCACCGCATATCATCCACAAACAAGTGGACAAGTTGAAAATACCAACCGAGCTTTAAAACGTATTCTAGAGAAAACCGTAGGATCAAATCCGAAGGAATGGTCCATTAAATTGGAGGATGCACTCTGGGCTTTTAGAACAGCCTACAAAACTCCAATTGGAACCACACCTTTTAGACTTGTTTATGGAAAAGCATGTCATCTTCCAGTAGAAATTGAACACAAAGCATTTTGGGCTTTGAAGAAATGTAATCTTGATTTACATGAAGCCGGACGTCTACGATTAAGTCAACTAAACGAATTAGAAGAATTAAGACATGAAGCATACGAAAATTCGTTAATCTATAAAGAAAGAACGAAGAAATGGCATGATAAAAGAATCAGAAGTTCAAAAGAATTTAAAGAAGGAGACAGAGTTCTTCTTTTCAATTCACGATTCAAGCTATTTCCTGGAAAATTGAAATCAAGATGGTCTGGACCATTCATAGTCAAAAGAGTTTTCCCATACGGAACGATAGAATTAATAAATTCAAATGGGATTGAATTTAAAGTTAATGGTCACAGAGTTAAACATTACATACATGGTCCGATGGAAGTCGACAACGAAGTTAATCACAATTTCGACACCACAGCTAACTAAGTGTGGGGAGAATCAAGTCTTTAAAGGATAATATGTATTTCTGTTAGAGTTAGATTGTCTGTTTTCGTGTAGTTCTCGAAAATGGAACACGTATGGTCTTTCCCTAGCAGACCCTAAAGAACTAGTCTTCTCCCCCCATTCTGAATTTTTATTTTTTTTAGGTTTTTACGAAATGAAGACTGCCTGTGAATTAAACCATGGTCTAATGCTACACGCTTTGATCACTAAACGTAATAATGACATACTACCGAGTGAATTAGTATCAGTAATCAGAGAAAGAATGGACGGAGTTAGAAAAGGATCCAGATGCGAAGATAATAAGTTACAATTTGGTAAAGGAAAATCAAAATCCGCAGCGAAAAGAAGAGCACGACACCTAGAAAGATGTCACAAATGCGGAAAATGGTCACATGGAGGTAAATGTTCAAATAATCAAACCTATTCAAATACCGAATTTGTTACTTTATGCAGAGACGGACCGTTCATATGTTTAGAAGAAAAGACAATGAATGCTCGAGGTTACGCCTATGCAGCCATGGAAAACCAATTAAACCGACTATCTTATGAATATAATAGATCATATAACTAAGAAATCTATTTCACAGGTATGTCTGTACAGTTTTTATTTTTATTTTTATTTTTAACCTTTTGATAATAAACGCTAATTTGTTCGCTAAAAAGTATTAAATTGGTATTAAATAAAATTAGGTTTGGCGACCGAAATTATTGATATTGTTCAAAAATTTATTACATCACTGCGAAATTTAACGTTTATTCTTAAGGTATAAATATCTTTAATCAATCAACCCAAAATATTTCAAAAATTCGTCATGAGTCAAATTAGGTCTTGGAACCGAAATTACTTTACCGAAAAGAGGGGCGCATATTTTTGATAATATTTGATTGATTAAAGTGGGATAAAAAGACAAAAAGATTTTTAATTTTATTATGTTTTTAAAATTAATATTTAAATCTTAAATTAATATTGTAAACTTTGTAAAAACAATATTTTTAAAATTGTAAATATTTGAAAAATTAATATAAGTTTGGTATGAATTTATGAATTTTTAAATTAAGTTTGGTGTGAATTTTTAATTTTTAAAATATGAAATTTTAATTTTATGCATTTCAAATTTTAAGTTTGGTGTGAATTTTTAATTTTTAATTTTTAATTTTGAATTTTATATTTAAGTTGTGTGAATTTAAAAACAAAAATTTACTTTATCTCATTAAGTTAAGAATATGATTTTTAAAATTCGTCGTAAGTTGAAGACTAGGTCTTTGAACCGAAATTGCTTTACCCGAGGGAAGGACGAGAACTTTTATTATCATTATTTTTAATCTTATTGATTTAAAGTATGCCAAAAACATTGAAAAAACCCAAAAATCTTAGCTTTTAAAACAATCGCTACTAAAAGACAAATTTTAAAATTTTGTCGAGGGACGGACTAGGACATCGATCCGAAACGACCTCATCCTAAATAACAAGGGAAACAAAATTTTAAAATTAATTACTAAATTGTTTTAAGAAGTTAAAGATTATAAAAAAAAAAAAAAAAAAAAAAAAAAAAAGTAAACTCCGCGACTCGCGGAGTTTGCAGTGCAAAACCTCCGCGACTCGCGGAGGGACCAAAACCCAGAAAAAAATAAAAACAGCTGAAACGATCAGTACACTCAACAACACAAAAACAACCCGAAAAATACTGCGATATACTGCCGAAAACCACCGAAAATCACCCCCAAAAATCTCAATTTTTAACCGTTAATCACCAAATTTTTTGCTAAAATCATGTTGAGAAGGATGATATCTAAGAATTACTCAAGAAAAACGGTAAATTTCTACACCTAAACACCATTTAATTCGAATTTTAGTGTTCTTGAGCTATTTTTTCCCCAATTTGATTTTGATGCTTTTTAGTGTAATTAGACTTAAATTGTTTATGTATTATGCTTGTATAACCTAGATTGATGCTGTTTAACATGATTAGAAGCCTTAAACTTCAAATTTTGAATAATCTAGGGTTTGTGTTCTTGAGCAATTTGGGGCTTTTCGATATAAACAGGTTATGGCCGATTTTTGTCATGAATTGTTGCTAAGATGAGTAGTGTAACATGTCTATGTAGTTAAATGATCCAAACTTTGAGCCTAAACATGATTTTGAGAATTAAAGTGGACTTTTTCAAGTCTAAAATTCATGAACTTGATTTTTGAAAGATAATGCCATTTGAGACTTGTTTATTTGCTAGTAATGATTATTTTGACATGTTATTTAAGTTGAATGCTTATGAACTTGGCGAAAATTTTCGTATATGCTTATTTGAAAAAGTATAGATTTGATAAAAATGTAAAAATAAGCTAAGTTTGATATAAATTGATAATGTCATTGTAATTATTTTGATTGATGATTTTGCTGACACTAATGCATATTTGGATGCACAAAATTTGTGTTTGATGTGTTTTGCAGAATGAAAGGGGTGAATCTTCATCCCAAGCCCGCCATGCTCCTGCTGAGAATTTGGAACAACAGGAGGTAGATAACTACTACAAGCAGGATGTACCTCATCCAGTCATGACCTTTTCCGATATGCATTTGGAAGAGTTGCACCCGAACCTGAGATTTGACAGACTTTGGATAGATTATCCAAAATATCAACGGGGTTTGCATACTCTTCATTCCAAGGTTGTTGAGGTACCGAGGGTCATAGAATGGGGACCCTTGGAAGCTGTAGAATTGGCCGGGCCAATTAGGGAATTACTTGTACAGAGGTATGGTAATTCTTCTTTTAATGACTGGATATGTTTATTCACCATACGCAGACCTGTATATAAAGTATGGTGTGAAGAGTTGTTATGTAGTATAGAGTTGAATGATCGGGTAGCTAGTTTAACCGATCGTTCTTTTATTAGATTTTTGTTAGGCGGTTCGATGCGCCACATGTCTTTACTGGACATGGCTCAGGCTTTACGTATATATACGCCTGAGGAATTAGCGTCTGCCGATTGTAGAGGATTAATACTAAACGGTAGAAAGATAGATGAGAATTTTGATACACACGGTGTGTGGAGTCAAATGACAAGCCATCACCGTTTCAAAGGGGGAAACTACTCTTATTTGGATATAGATAGAGCCGAATTAAGAGTAATACATAGGTTTTTAGCTAATTCGATTACACAAAGGGGTAAAAACAAAGAAAAGGTAAATGAACAAGATTTGTTTTACCATATGTGTATTCGAGACCCACAGAGCGCTGTAAGTATACCATATTGTGTGGGTTATTATTTATCAGCTATGGTTCGGGGGATGCGTCCACATAGCATAATAGGAGGTGGTATTTTTATTACTTTGATTGGTGAATATCTCGGTGTGGATATAAGTCGGGGGGGATTATTAGTAGAAGAGCCGGAACCCCGCGACACTATAGGTTTAAATGTATACCATGGTGCGAAAGTTTTGAAGCGGCGAAATAACGCCGCAGTACGATACAATGGTAGACATCCACAGGTGGAGAGAAACCAGGAACAAGGTAATGTAGGAGGGGGGAATGAGATGCAAGAAATGCATAGGTTTATAGCTTCTCAGGAATACGAAAATGCTAGACAGAGAGCATTTGAAGATTGGCAAGTTCATCAGAACCAGATCATAGCGCATTGCCAACATATAGGTAGAAACTATATTCCTACACCAAAACCCGTCTTCCCTCCTTGGTCGATAGAGATGCAGCCACCATATCCTACGTATGACCCTGCCGAAGCATTCTATAGCACTTATGGTTATGCGTGGAACCCCTATTGGTACCAATATCATCCTTAGTTTACTTTTTATTTTTTTTTTATTTTGTAATTTGTAATTATTGATATGTTTAATACTTTTGTTAATATTGTAATCATTTTTATAATTATCTAACTTTTATTCTTAGATTTTAATAATTTTTGAATGTGGGGTAATAAACCAAACTTCAAAAATATGTATATATGTTTGCAGTTTATCTTATGTACACAACAGGGTAAAACAACGCATTTTCAAAGACTGGCATTAAGTTCAGCAAAAGCAACTAATTTTGACGACAAGATGCAAAATACATGTGAAATAACAACAAGACGGAATGAACAAATGATGTGCACCATTTATCATTCAGCAAACAAATGCCAATATATTTGGAAACTTTGGTAAAAATTTAATCATTTTCACACAAATCACCCTCAATAATTTAAATTGTTACTGATTTCTTGCAAATGAGGGCATTGCAAGATCTTAAGTGTGGGAAGGGGTTAAATTCTTTCGGATTTTAAAAATTTTTACTTTATACACTTGGTTACCATTAAAAATACTAGTAAAGCAGTAGTTGTATTAGAATCTAGTGCTCTCTGATAAAAAAGAACAGCCCTAGTCTTATATACTGACTACCCAATTCTAGTAAAAATTTTCAAAATTTTCAATTAAATGAATTCAAAATCATGTTTATACATATTTATGAACGATAAAACTAGGTTTTAACACCGAAATTATTGTTACCTCGGAAAGGACATAAATTGAGAAACAAACTAAAATGTTAAAATTCATTTAAAATGGAATAGAGGACGATAAAAAGAAAAATAAAAAGCCAAGTGTGGGAAAATTTACCAAGTTATTTTAAACATATGTCACATATATTTGTAACAAATAACTGAAAATACTTTTGCTTTGGACTAAACTAAACTGTTTTACCCAATGAAAGAAAAGAAGAGATGGATCTACACGATGAATCAATTCCATCATTAAAAGGAAGTAAAGTCTTCCGAAAAAGACACGCGCTTCTTGATTTAGGTCATGAAGTTGTCGTCCAGACCAGCTGTAGGTTGACGAAAAATCTAGAAAAGTCATCACTAAAATCAGCAGGAATTCCACGGACCTCAGCATTAAACAGGGTCGCCAAGTGGTCAGATTTATCCTAACCATGAGAAGGATTTATCTCGTACAATGGGGAGGCACCGTGCAAATTAGCTGGATAAGACTAATGAATCAGATCCCCAGAAAGGATAATCTCCTTAAAGATAAAAAATCAGCTTTTAAGCCTGATATTACTCAATCCTTGAGATTGACCTTAAAGATTGAGAATTCAAACTCATGGAATTCAATGATATCTAAACTCGAGCTTGAACGAGAAAATATTTTGATCAAAATTACAAACCGATTTGTTTTCTGAAAACCCTATTTTCAATGCGTTCATTACCATTGAACGTAAAATCCTAGGAATTCACCTGGAATTCATTAGGTCACCTGAACTAAATCGGGTGTCAACCGTAAGAACGGTGGTTGCATAGTGGTCAAATACATGACCTTGTGCCAGACCGAAAAATTATAAGGGTGAGCTTTACTATTGCTCCTACCAAGGATAGTAATTGCGTCCGACACGTTATAGACCATAATCAAAAGCATGTCACGGGACATTGCCTTAAAAGTTGCTTGTTCAACGCTTTCCTTTACAACCGGACGGTAGTTTGCCGAAAGGTAATATACGGAACAAGTAAACTGGACGTGTTGCTTTCCAAATACAAGGTTAGCAAGTGGGTGACACAAAACCGCAAGTTTTGAGCTAAAATTTTCAAATCTGAAACCCACCAAACCCACAAAAATATTTTGCAAACACCGGTAAAGGGTTATTCCGGAAAACTTATCTAGGGTAAAAACTAGATTTAATTTTCAAAAGATCAAATGTTTTCATAAAGATCCAATTTCCTTAATGGATCTAAATTTTTATAGTCATGTGGGACTGTAAACTATATCGTTACTACCATTGTTTATACCGCCATATAGAAATCACTGATGTACAAAGTGTGAAGAATAAAGAAGTGATTCTAGTATTTCAAGACAATATTGCTTGAGGACAAGCAACGCTCAAGTGTGGGAATATTTGATAATGCTAAAAACGAACATATATTTCATAGCATTATTCCTCAAGAAAGACAAGCTTTTAGTTGCAATTGTTCTATTTACAAGTGATATTCGTTTAAATAATAAAAGGTGAAGACAGAAGACAGATTCGACGATTTGAAGACGCAAACGACCAAAAAGCTCAAAAGAACAAAAGACAATCAAAAAGGTTCCAATTATTGATAAGAAACGTCTCGAAATCACAAGAGTACAAGATTCAAAACGCAAAGTACAAGATATAAAATTGTACGCGAGGACGTTCGAAAATCCGGAACCGGGACCAGAGTTAACTCTTAACGCTCGACGCAACGGACTAAAAATTACAAGTTAACTATGTATATAAATATAATATAATATATAATTAATTATATTAATTATATATATATTATATATATATATTAAAAACCGTCGGCAGCAAGAAACTCCAAGGGTGTGAGCTGTAAATACATCTCCGCGACTCGCGGAGTTTTAAGGGCATTTTGCCGCGAGTCGCGGAGCCCCAATTTTCAACTCTGGCTATAAAGCCAACCGAATTCTGATCAAATATCATCTTTTTTTTTTCTTCCTCTTCATACGTAAATATATTTATATTTATAATTTATATTTTAATTTTAATTATAATTCTAATAATAAGGGTATGTTAGCGAATGTTGTAAGGGTGTAAGTCGAAATTCTGTCCGTGTAACGCTACGCTATTTTTAATCATTGTAAGTTATGTTCAACCTTTTTATATTAATGTCTCGTAGCTAAGTTATTATTATGCTTATTTAAAACGAAGTAATCATGATATTGGGCTAATTACTAAAATTGGGTAATTGGGCTTTGTACCATAATTGGGGTTTGGACAAAAGAACGACACTTGTGGAAATTAGACTATGGGCTATTAATGGGCTTTATATTTGTTTAACTAAATGAAAGTTTGTTAATGTTAATATAAAGATTTACAATTGGGCGTCCCTATAAATTACCATATACACTCGATCGGACACGATGGGCGGGGTATTTATATGTACGAATAATCGTTCATTTAACCGGACACGGGAATGGATTAATAGCCACTAGAATAATTAAAACAGGGGTGAAATTACATTCAAGGGTAATTGGTGTAATTGTTAACAAAGTGGTAAAACCTTGGTTTACACGCAGTCGATAACCTGGTGTATTCATTAAACAAAGTATTAAAACCTTGTTACAATTCGAATCCCCAATTAGTTGGAATATTTAACTTCGGGTATAATAATAATTTGACAAGGAAACTTGCAATTTATATTTATGACTGATGGACTGTTATGGACAAAAACCAGACGGACATATTAAATAATCCAGGACAAAGGACAATTAACCCATGGGCATAAAACTAAAATCAACACGTCAAACATCATGATTACGGAAGTTTAAATAAGCATAATTCTTTTATTTCATATTTAATTTCCTTTATTTTATATTTAATTGCACTTCTAATTATCGCACTTTTATTTATTGTTATTTAATCGCACTTTTATTTATCGTACTTTTTATTTTATCGCACTTTTATTATTCGCAATTTCATTATCGTTATTTACTTTACACTTTAATTTAAGTCTTGTATTTATTTAATATTTTACATTAGGTTTTAACTGCGACTAAAGTCTTAAAATCGACAAACCGGTCATTAAACGGTAAAAACCCCCCTTTATAATAATAATATTACTTATATATATATTTGTATTTTTATAAAAGTAAACTAATATAGCGTTGAGCTTTGTTTAAAGATTTCCCTGTGGAACGAACCGGACTTACTAAAAACTACACTACTGTACGATTAGGTACACTGCCTATAAGTGTTGTAGCAAGGTTTAAGTATATCCATTCTATAAATAAATAAATATCTTGTGTAAAATTGTATCGTATTTAATAGTTTTTCCTAGTAAAATATAAGCTATTTTATATACACCTCGCTTCACATCAAGAACCCCGAGTGATACTTTTCACACCTTTGGCATAGCTGCTTCTGATTTTTGTTGTTGTTGCGGTTATTATTGTTGTTGGGATGATTGTTGTAGTTGCTGTTGTTATTGTTGTTGTTGTTGTTGTTGGGCCGTTTGTTGTAGTTGCGATTGATGTTGCGATTGTTGGGATAATTGTTGCGATTATTGTTGTAATTGCTGTTGTTGTTGTATTGGTGATTCTTATCACCGTTTTCCTCCCACTTTCTTTTGACTTGCTTCACATTGGCCTCTTCAGCAGTCTGTTCTTTAATTCTTTCTTCAATCTGGTTCACTAGTTTGTGAGCCATTCTACATGCCTGTTGTATGGAGGCGGGCTCGTGTGAACTTATATCTTCTTGGATTCTTTCCGGTAATCCTTTCACAAACGCGTCGATCTTCTCTTCCTCATCTTCGAATGCTCCCGGACACAATAGGCACAATTCTGTGAATCGTCTTTCATACGTGGTAATATCAAATCCTTGGGTTCGTAACCCTCTAAGTTCTGTCTTGAGCTTATTGACCTCGGTTCTGGGACGGTACTTCTCGTTCATCAAGTGCTTGAATGCTGACCACGGTAGTGCGTACGCATCGTCTTGTCCCACTTGCTCTAGATAGGAATTCCACCATGTTAACGCAGAACCTATGAAGGTATGCGTAGCGTACTTCACTTTGTCCTCTTCAGTACACTTACTTATGGCAAACACCGATTCGACCTTCTCGGTCCACCGTTTCAATCCGATCGGTCCTTCGGTTCCATCAAATTCCAAAGGTTTGCAGGCAGTGAATTCTTTGTAGGTGCATCCTACACGATTTCCTGTACTGCTAGATCCAAGGTTATTGTTGGTATGTAGCGCAGCCTGTACTGCGGCTATGTTTGAAGCTAGAAAAGTACGGAATTCCTCTTCATTCATATTCACGGTGTGTCGAGTAGTCGGTGCCATTTCCTTCAAAATAGTCAAATGGAACAAGTTAATCATACAGAATATTAAGAGTAGTTGATAGTATTTCGTAGCATAATATGAACTCATTTATAAAAGCTTTTTCTTCATATTAGCGTTTTATAAGTTTAAATTCGGGTAGTACCTACCCGTTAAGTTCATACTTAGTAGCTAATATACAATTCAACTACTACAATTCTATATGAAAAACTGATTATAATAATATTTCGCGTTCAAACTTTTATACAATATTTTACAAACTTACAATACCGCTTATTTTACATAAAGCATGAAATATAGCACACAATAACTTTGATACAAGATAGTTGTGAAGATAATTCTAGCTAGTACACAAGTCGTTCAGCAAAGGCAATAAAGACACGTAATTCATACGTCCAGAAACAAGTCATGCATTCTGGTTTTACTAGGACTACTTCCCATCCTTGGTCTTGTGGAACATAACCGTTATGGCCGTTGATAAGACAGCGTGTTGTAACGTCGTCAAAGGGACGAGGGTTACGTAATGTCCAACAGTCCCGTAACAATCTAAAAACCTCATTTCTTACCCCAATTACCGACTTCGTCACTTGTGGGAACGTTTTGTTTAATAGTTGTAGGCCGATGTTCTTGTTCTCACTTTGGTGAGAAGCGAACATTACTAATCCGTAAGCATAACATGCTTCTTTATGTTGCATGTTAGTCGCTTTTTCTAAATCACGAAGTCCAATATTCGGATATATTGAGTCAAAATAATTTCTTAACCCATTGCGTAAAATAGCATTTGGGTTCCCCGCAATATATGCGTCAAAGTAAACACATCGTAACTTATGGATTTCCCAATGTGATATCCCCCATCTTTCGAACGAAAGCCTTTTATAAACCAAGGCATTCTTGGAACGTTCTTCGAATGTCTTACAAGCTGATCTCGCCTTAAATAGTTGTGCCGAAGAATTCTGACCGACTCTAGACAAGATTTGATCAATCATGTCTCCGGGTAGGTCTCTTAAAATATTGGGTTGTCTATCCATTTTGTGTTTTTATACTGTAAAATAGACAAGAGTTAGATTCATAAAAAAAAATACTTATTAATACAAGCAATTTTTACATATATCATAAAGCATAAGCACACTATATTACATATATTACACCACACGAATACAACTATCTTATTCCGACTCGCTTGTTTCTTCTTCTTCGGTTTTGGTTCGTTTTGCCAAGTTTCTAGGGATATATGATGTTCCCCTAATACGAGCCGTAATTTTCCACATTGGTTTAGAAAAACCTGGTGGTTTAGAGGTTCCCGGGTTATTGTTACAACTTAAGGACTTCGGGGGTTGACGATACATATAAAGTTCATCGGGGTTGGAATTAGATTTCTCTATTTTTATGCCCTTTCCCTTATTATTTTCTTTTGCCTTTTTAAATTCAGTTGGGGTAATTTCTATAACATCATCGGAATTCTCGTCGGAATCCGATTCATCGGAGAATTGGTAATCCTCCCAATATTTTGCTTCCTTGGCGGAAACACCATTGACCATAATTAACCTTGGTCGGTTGGTTGAGGATTTTCTTTTACTTAACCGTTTTATTATTTCCCCCACCGGTTCTATTTCTTCATCCGGTTCCTCCTCTTCCGGTTCTGATTCTTCTTCCGGTTCCGACTCTTCTTCCGGTTCCTCTTCGGGAACTTGTGAATCAGTCCACGAATCATTCCAATTTACATTTGACTCTTCATTATTATTAGGTGAGTCAATGAGACTTGTTCTAGAGGTAGACATCTATCACATAATATCAAACGCGTTAAGAGATTAATATATCACATAATATTCACATGTTAAAAATATATAGTTTCCAACAAAATTTGCTAAGCAATCATTTTTCAAGTAAACACGGTCGAAGTCCAGACTCACTAATGCATCATAACAAACTTGATAAGACACACTAATGCAAAATTCTGGTTCTCTAAGACCAACGCTCTGATACCAACTGAAATGTCCCGTTCTTATTGATTAAAAACGTTCCATATTAATTGATTTCGTTGCGAGGTTTTTGACCTCTATATGAGACGTTTTTCAAAGACTGCATTCATTTTAAAACAAACCATAACCTTTATTTCATCAATAAAGGTTTAAAAAGCTTTACGTAGATTATCAAATAATGATAATCTAAAATATCATGTTTACACACGACCATTACATAATGGTTTACAATACAAATATGTTACAACAAAATAAGTTTCTTGAATGCAGTTTTTATACAATATCATACAAGCATGGACTCCAAATCTCGTCCTTATTTAAGTATGCGACAGCGGAAGCTCTTAATAATCACCTGAGAATAAACATGCTTAAAACGTCAACAAAAATGTTGGTGAGTTATAGGTTTAACCTATAGATATCAAATCATAATAATAGACCACAAGATTTTATATTTCAATACACATCCCATACATAGAGATAAAAATCATTCATATGGTGAACACCTGGTAACCGACATTAACAAGATGCATATATAAGAATATCCCCATCATTCCGGGACACCCTTCGGATATGATATAAATTTCGAAGTACTAAAGCATCCGGTACTTTGGATGGGGTTTGTTAAGCCCAATAGATCTATCTTTAGGATTCGCGTCAATTAGGGTGTCTGTTCCCTAATTCTTAGATTACCAGACTTAATAAAAAGGGGCATATTCGATTTCGATAATTCAACCATAGAATGTAGTTTCACGTACTTGTGTCTATTTTGTAAATCATTTATAAAACCTGCATGTATTCTCATCCCAAAAATATTAGATTTTAAAAGTGGGACTATAACTCACTTTCACAGATTTTTACTTCGTCGGGAAGTAAGACTTGGCCACTGGTTGATTCACGAACCTATAACAATATATACATATATATCAAAGTATGTTCAAAATATATTTACAACACTTTTAATATATTTTGATGTTTTAAGTTTATTAAGTCAGCTGTCCTCGTTAGTAACCTACAACTAGTTGTCCACAGTTAGATGTACAGAAATAAATCGATAAATATTATCTTGAATCAATCCACGACCCAGTGTATACATATCTCAGTATTGATCACAACTCAAACTATATATATTTTGGAATCAACCTCAACCCTGTATAGCTAACTCCAACATTCACATATAGAGTGTCTATGGTTGTTCCGAAATATATATAGATGTGTCGACATGATAGGTCGAAACATTGTATACGTGTCTATGGTATCTCAAGATTACATAATATACAATACAAGTTGATTAAGTTATGGTTGGAATAGATTTGTTACCAATTTTCACGTAGCTAAAATGAGAAAAATTATCCAATCTTGTTTTACCCATAACTTCTTCATTTTAAATCCGTTTTGAGTGAATCAAATTGCTATGGTTTCATATTGAACTCTATTTTATGAATCTAAACAGAAAAAGTATTGGTTTATAGTTGAAAAAATAAGTTACAAGTCGTTTTTGTAAAGGTAGTCATTTCAGTCGAAAGAACGACGTCTAGATGACCATTTTAGAAAACATACTTCCACTTTGAGTTTAACCATAATTTTTGGATATAGTTTCATATTCATAATAAAAATCATTTTCTCAGAATAACAACTTTTAAATCAAAGTTTATCATAGTTTTTTAATTAACTAACCCAAAACAGCCCGCGGTGTTACTACGACGGCGTAAATCCGGTTTTACGGTGTTTTTCGTGTTTCCAGGTTTTAAATCATTAAGTTAGCATATCATATAGATATAGAACATGTGTTTAGTTGATTTTAAAAGTCAAGTTAGAAGGATTAACTTTTGTTTGCGTACAAGTTTAGAATTAACTAAA
The DNA here is from genome assembly GCF_046630445.1 of Rutidosis leptorrhynchoides. NCBI lineage: Eukaryota > Viridiplantae > Streptophyta > Magnoliopsida > Asterales > Asteraceae > Rutidosis > Rutidosis leptorrhynchoides. Next base: position 406,445,213 of record NC_092338.1, on the reverse strand, counting down.
CTATGTTCTAGTGATTACGAGTTTAAACCTTCGAATAAGATAGTTTTATATATATGAATCGAATGATGTTATGAACATCATTACTACCTCAAGTTTAGTAGGTAAACCTACTGGAAGTGACAATAAATGATCTAGCTTCAAAGGATCTTGGATGGCTTGAAAGTTCTTGAAGTAGGATCATGACACAAAAACAAGTTCAAGTAAGATTTTTACTCGAATTAAGATAGTTTATAGTTATAGAAATTGAATCAAAGTTTGAATATGAATATTACCTTGAATAAGAAAGATAACCTACTGTATATAACAAAGGTTTCTTGATCTTAGATGATTACTTGGAATGGATTAGAAAGCTTGGAAGTAAATTAGTAAACTTGAAGGGATTTTTGAAGTGTTCTTGAAGTGTTCTTCCTATGATGATTATAGCTTGATTCTTGAAGTGATTTTTGATGAAGATGATGATTAACTACTGGAAAAATACGTTCATAATAGTGTGGGTGTGTTGAGAGAGAATTAGAAAGAGAATTGGAAGTGAAATGGAGTGAATGATGAGTGGTAATTGGTGAGTGGTGAGTGGGGTTAAAAGGAGTTCTAGTTAGTTGACTAGCTCATGGTAGAAGTTAAAATTGATTAGTCATACATGACATAATCAAGAATGGAATCCCATGCTAGTTCCTATTGGTATATACCCATAGTAAGTACGTTTTGAAGCTGTGTATAATACGGGTAAAAATACGACTAGAATTCTTGATGAAAGAAAAGAATGGGAAAGTAACTGTAACCATTTTCGTTAAGTATGAGTGTTTTGATATATGTTTTGAAGTCTTCCAAAAGTATTTTAATACATCTAAATACACTACATGTATATACATTTTAACTGAGTCGTTAAGTCATCGTTAGTCGTTACATGTAAGTGTTGTTTTGAAACCTTTAAGTTAACGATCTCAATTAATGTTGTTAACCCATTGTTTATTATATCTAATGAGATGTTAAATTATTATATTATCATGATATTATGATATATTAATATATCTTAATATGATATATATACATTTAACTGTCGTTACAACGATAATCGTTACATATATGTCTCGTTTCGAAATCCTTAAGTTAGTAGTCTTGTTTATATGTATATAACTCATTGTTAATATACTTATGGAGATACTTACTTATCATAATCTCATGTTAACCATATGTATATCCATATATATATCGTCATGTCGTTTTTACAAGTTTTAACGTTCGTGAATCACCGGCCAACTTGGGTGGTCAATTGTCTATATGAAACATATTTCAATTAATCAAGTCTTAACAAGTTTGATTGCTTAACATGTTGGAAACATTTAATCATGTAAATATAAATCTCAATTAATATATATAAACATGGAAAAGTTCGGGTCACTACACCATTTCTCTCACATCTCCAAACCTTGGTACCCAAATTCTATCAGCCCTATATCGGGTTCCGTCTTCCCAAATATTAATATGTTTCTCTGATCCTTTGGGTATCTCATTCTTCAACTTTCCTTCTTTTACAACCCCCTGTTGCGCCTCCTTTATTTGAGTAGTAAGGTTAGTACGAATAATTATATTCATAGCTTTTACCCGTATAGGTTCTCTGTCCTTTCTACTCAAAGCGTCGGCTACTACATTCGCCTTCCCCGGGTGGTATCGAATCTCAAAATTATAATCATTCAACAGTTCAATCCACCTGCGTTGTCTCATATTCAGTTGCTTCTGATTAAATATATGTTGGAGACTTTTGTGGTCGGTATATATAATACTTTTGACCCCATATAAATAATGCCTCCAAGTCTTTAATGCAAAAACAACAGCACCCAATTCCAAATCGTGAGTCGTATAATTTTGCTCGTGAATCTTCAATTGTCTAGACGCATAAGCAATCACCTTCGTTCATTGCATTAATACACAACCGAGACCTTGCTTTGATGCATCACAATAAATCACAAAATCATCATTCCCTTCAGGCAATGACAATATAGGTGCCGTAGTTAGCTTTTTCTTCAATAACTGAAACGCCTTCTCGTGTTCATCCTTCCATTCAAATTTCTTCCCTTTATGCGTTAATGTAGTCTAGGGTTTTGCTATTTTAGAGAAATCTTGGATGAATCTTCTGTAGTAACCAGCCAATCCTAAAAATTGACGTATATGCTTCGGAGTTTTTGGGGTTTTCCACTTTTCAACGGTTTCGATCTTTGCCGGGTCCACCTGGATACCTTCTTTGTTCACTATGTGACCGAGGAATTGAACTTCTTCCAACCAAAATGCACACTTTGAAAACTTAGCGTACAGTTTTTCTTTCCTCAATACTTCTAGCACTTTTCTCAAATGTTCTTCGTGCTCTTGATCATTCTTTGAGTAAATAAGTATGTCATCGATGAAAACAATGACAAACTTGTCAAGATATGGCCCACACACTCGGTTCATATGGTCCATGAACACAGCTGGTGCGTTAGTCAATCCAAACGGCATAACCATAAACTCGTAATGACCATAACGCGTCCTAAAAGCAGTTTTTGGAATATCATCCTCCTTTACTCGCATTTGATGATATCCAGAACGTAAATCAATTTTCGAATAAACCGACGAGCCTTGTAGTTGATCAAATAAGTCGTCAATTCTCGGCAGTGGATAACGGTTTTTGATGGTAAGTTTATTCAACTCTCTGTAGTCAATACACAACCTAAATGTACCATCCTTCTTCTTGACAAAAAAACAGGAGCTCCCCATGGTGATGTGCTTGGTCGAATGAAACCAAGTTCTAATAGTTCTTGTAGTTGGCTTTGCAGTTCTTTCATCTCGCTGGGTGCGAGTCTGTAAGGAACATGAGCTATTGGTGCAGCTCCTGGTACAAGATCTATTTGAAATTCAACAGATCGATGTGGAGGTAGTCCCGGTAATTCTTTCGGAAATACATCGGGAAATTCTTTTGCGACTGGAACATCATTGATGCTCATTTCTTCAGTTTGTACTTTCTCGACGTGTGCTAGAACATCATAGCAACATTTTCTTATTAGTTTTTGTGCCTTAAAATTACTAATAAGATGTAGCTTCGTGTTGCCCTTTTCTCCGTACACCATTAAGGGTTCTCCTTCTTCTCGTACAATGAGAATTGCATTTTTGTAACATACGATCTCTGCTTTCATCTCCTTCAGCCAGTCCATGCCAACTATTACATCAAAACTCCCTAACTCTACTGGTATCAAATCAATCTTAAATATTTCGCTACCCAGTTTAATTTCTCGATTCTGGCATATATAATCTGCTGAAATTAATTTACCGTTTGCTAATTCGAGTAAAAATTTACTATCCAACGGTGTCAATGGACAACTTAATTTAGCACCAAAATCTCTACTCATATAGCTTTTATCTGCACCCGAATCAAATAAAACGTAAGCAGATTTATTGTCAATAAGAAACGTACCCGTAACAAGCTCCGGGTCTTCCTGTGCCTCTGCCGCATTAATATTGAAAACTCTTCCGCGGCCTTGTCCATTCGTGTTCTCCTGGTTCGGGAAATTTCTAATAATGTGGCCCGGTTTTCCACATTTATAACAAACTACATTGGCATAACTTGCTCCGAAACTACTTGCTCCGCCATTACTCGTTCTGACACCATTTGTTCCTTTCATTCTGTTAACCCCTGGTCTATAGACCTCACACTTCGCTGCGCTATGACCATTTCTTTTACACTTGTTGCAAAATTTGGTGCAGAACCCCGAGTGATACTTTTTACACATTTGGCATAGCTGCTTCTGATTGTTGTTGTTTTTGTGGTTGTTATTGTTGTTGGGATGAGTGTTGTAGTTGTTGTTGTTGTTGTTGTGCCGTTTGTTGTAGTTGCGATTGATGTTGCAATTGTTGGGATAGTTGTTGTTGTATTGGTGACTCTTATCACCGTTTTCCTCCCACTTTCTTTTGACTAGCTTCACGTTGGCCTCTTCGGCCGCCTGTTCTTTAATTCTTCCCTCAATCTGGTTCACTAGTTTGTGAGCCATTCTACATGCCTTTTGTATGGAGGCAGGCTTGTGTGAACTTATATCTTCTTGGATTCTCTCCGGTAACCCTTTCACAAACGCGTCGAGCTTCTCTTCCTCATCTTCGAACGCTCTCGGACACAATAGGCACAATTCTGTGAATCGTCTTTCGTACGAAGTAATATCGAATCCCTATGTTCGTAACCCTCTAAGTTCTAACTTGAGCTTATTAACCTCCGTTCTGGGACGGTACTTCTCGTTCATCAAGTGCTTGAATGCTGACCACGGTAGCGCGTAAGAAGCATCTTTTCCCACTTGCTCTAGATAGGTATTCCACCATGTTAACGTAATACCTGTGAAGGTATGCGTAGCGTACTTCACTTTATCTCCTTCAGCACACTTACTTATGGCAAACACCGATTCAACTTTCTCGGTCCACCGTTTCAATCCGATTTGTCCTTTAGTCCCATCAAATTCTGAAGGTTTGCAGGCAGTGAATTCCTTGTAGGAGCATCCTACACGATTTCTTGCGCCGTTAGCTGTATTGCTAGATTCAGAGTTATTATTGGTATGTAGCGCGGCCTGTACTGCGGCTATGTTTGAAGCAAGAAAGGCACGAAATTCCTCTTCGCTCATATTCAAGGTGTTTCGAGTAGTCGGTGCCATTTCCTTCAAAATACTCAAATGAAACAAGTTAATCATACAGAATATTAAGAGTAGTCAATAGTATCTCGTAGCATAATATGAACTCATTTATAAAGGCTTTTTCTTCATATTAGCATTTTATAAGTTTAAATTAGTACCCGTTAAGTTCATACTTAGTAGCTAATATACAATTCAACTACTACAATTCCATATGAAAAACTGATTATAATAATATATCACATACAAATATTCTTCAAACTTACAACTTCGCTATATTACATATAACATGAAATATAGTACACTATGATACAGGACAATTTTGAAGATAAATCTAGTTAATACGCAAGTTGTTCAGCAAAAGAAATAAAGACACGTAATTCATAAGTCCAGAAACAAGTCATGCATTCTGGTTTTACTAAGACGACTTCCCATCCTTGGTTTTGTGGAAAATAACCGTTATGACCATTGGCTAGGCAGTATGTTGTAATGTCGTCAAAAGGATTAGGGTTTCGTACTGAAAGGACCCGTTCATATACATTATAAATTATTCACAATAGTTGATTACATCGCGAGGTATTTGACCTCTGTATGATACATTTTACAAACATTGCATTCGTTTTTAAAAGACAAACTTTCTTTACTTCTAAAATTGACGGCATGCATACCATTTCATATTACATCCAACTATAATTGACTTAATATTAATCTTGATGAACTCAACGACTCGAATGCAACGTCTTTCAAAGTATGTCATGAATGACTCCAAGTAATATCCTTAAAATGAGCTAATGCACAGCGGAAGATTTCTTTAATACCTGAGAAAAAACATGCTTTGAAGTGTCAACCAAAAGGTTGGTGAGTTCATTAGTTTATCATAATCAATCATTTTCGTAATAGTAATAGACCACAAGATTTCATATACATAAACGTTTTAATAAAAATATTCTAAGTGGTTGAGCACTTGGTAACCATACTTAACATTTAATCAACGTCACATATTCCCTTTATTATGAAATCTCACTACACTGTACCAAGTGTAGTCACTGAAACGAAGTATTGTGCAACCGTTGAATACTGGTCGTCCAGTCCGGTTGGGGTTGTCAGGCCCGATAGATCTATCAACAGGATTCGCGTTTACAATACCGCATGTAAATGGTAGTTACCAAGTTATTAGGGAAAAATATGCAAAGTGGTACAACTCAACGTAGAATATGTTTTTAGTACTTGTGTCCATTTCGTAAAACAGTTATAAAACAGTGCATGTATTCTCAGCCCAAAAATATATATAAAAAGGGAGTAATGAAACTCACAATACTGTATTTCGTAGCAATTATGTATATGACGGCACTGAACAAGTGCAGGGTTTGTCTCGGATTCACGAACCTATATTAAGTATATATATTTATATGTTGGTCAATATCTGTCTAACAATTTAGGTCAAGTCGTAGTGTATCACAATCCTAATGCTCGAGACCGACATGCAAAAGTCAACAAAAGTCAACTTGACCCAAAATGACTTCCAAAATCTATACATGTTTATTATATAACTTATATATAGTCGTTTTATATATTTAAATATATTTATCAGATCTTATTATACTAAATAATACAAGTCATTTATTAATAAATAAAAATTTATATTTAAATTCATATATGATAAAAATATACTTTTATGTATCTCAAGTAATAAAATTTATAAAATTCACTTAATATCATAAAAATATAGTGGTATGTATTATTAATGTAATTATATTACGTGTGGTAAAAATATCTTTGTACGCATATTTATTTGATAAAATAACATTGATAATAATAATAATGATAAAAATAATAAAATGATAGTTTTAATAAAAATATTAATTTTTAGTAATAAAGATAATTTTAGTAATAACATCTACTGATAATAATTATAATAATCATTTTAATAATAATATTAAAATTAATAATAATTCAGTTGACCATATCTTTTAATCCGTTCATCGAACCCACATGATTTCTAAATAAAAAGTTATTAATTTTTCTTTAGCTTTTCAACGACATGCATATCATATACCTTATCTCAGTAGCATATGTATCAAATTTGTGATTTATCATAAACTATTTAACGACGAAACTAAGCATACAAACATGCATAATCATATATTCTCGAGCACTAGTCAGGGATACACTATTAATATATAAAAGATAAGATATGAATGCTCACGTATCAATATTGTGATTCAATATTGCAGGAAAGTACGTAGACGCAACGAAAATGATAAACGTTAGGTTGACCTCACGAGCAATACCCTCGAACAATACCCATAACCTCCATAGCTATAACCCATAATTTCCTTAGCTCTATCCCGTTTGAAAACTTATTTTGAAATCGTCTGAATATAACTCCGTCGTAGTATTTTATGTATACTAATAATATCTTGAAATAATACTAAGTAAATATATATATGTAATTCGATTGAGAGAGTTTAGAGAAATATATTTTCAAGTTTCTATGAAATAATGAAACCTATTGAATTCTATTTATAATAGATTTTTGAATTATTAAAGTATGAATTATTAAAGTGAATTATTAAAGTATGAATTATTAAAGTGAATTATTAAAGTATGAATTATTAAAGTGAATTATTAAAGTGAATTATTAAAGTTAAAGTAAAGTAAAAGTAAAGTAAAAGTAAAGTAAAGGTAAAGTTAAGGTATAGTAAAAGTATAAAACTATGTTCGTATAATACGCGTATAAATATATTTAATTTTAATTTAAATCGTTATATCATAAAACATTTTAGAAAAGTAGAATTATATATATTCATAATAGGTTTCAAGTTTTTAAATTACAGTCTGTTGGTGAAGCATGGGATACAGTCCAAAGGTTTAATAAACGTATGAAATCATCTTAATGAAAAATGTCGAGTTACTTAACTTGTCGATATCCAACATCTAAGTTATTTACACTCCACGTTCTTACTTATAGATCACTTTACCATTTTCCGAATATTGTTAAAAAGAATAGATTTCTTAAATCACAGTGGACCTCATAACATTGGCCCGTAATCATATCATAATGTATCTGATAATTCAATCATTTGATATTATCTCTTAATTCTGTCGATAAATATATCGAAACAAATACGTTCATGTAAAGTATCATATATCTAATACTTTGTTAATGTTTTCAGTTAATATTATATATTATATATACATATCTATATACACATAATTGTCCGTGAATCGTCGAACACGGTCAAAGGGTAATTGATTACATGAATGTAGTTCCAAACTTTTTGAGATTCAACATTACAAATTCTGCTTACCGTGTCGGAAACATATAAAGGTTAGGTTTAAATTTGGTCGGAAATTTCCGGGTCGTCACAGTACCTACCCGTTAAAGAAATTTCGTCCCGAAATTTGATCGAGGTCGTCATGGCTAGCCATAAAAATGTTTTCATGACGGATATGTGTTGATAGATAGGATTTTATTACCATAGAGTAATATGGATAAAATGATCCGATTACTCGAAGCGTATGAGTGAAGCTATCACAAAATAGTGGAATGAGGAAAATAAGTTTCGTCATAATTTTTGACGTAGTCATGGTTGAATTCCGAAATTCAAGGGATTAAAAAAAAATTTTGGAAATCTATAAGATCTGTTTCTTCGAGATTTAAGGAAATTAGGATCTCTTTAATTAAATGCGATGATCTGTCCCGATTACTACGTCTGATATTTCCCTTATATATTTACCTTTTCCATTCCATTAGTTTTTACCACTTCTATACTCAATTCTAATTTCAAAAGATTGCGAAAACGCTTAATCCAGTTCTAAACCTTGTCCTTATCCTTACTATCGCAACAATCATTCTCCTTTTCCAACTTTCACCGGAGGAATCTGTTTTCTTCTACTTCGCCCTTGGGGTTATAGTGTTTTTAATTCTCCCGTGTCTTTCTGTTGTGATAAACATTGATATACACGGTTTGTAATTTATGTATTGTTATTGGACTTTATATTCTCCCTTACATTTCGGAGTTTCATACTTTTGTTGTCTCTTCCTGGCTTTAAGTCAAGCGAATAATGGTCCAGAATTAGTAGGTATGAAGTTTTGGATGAACATAGTTAATGTTCTAAGAAGGAAATCGTAATGGTACGATCTTGATTTGGCAATTTACCAGAATATCCGAAAAGATAGAACTATCAAGAAGATATGTTCTCAATATGTTTGGAGATTTGGTAGAATGTAAGAGTCGTGTAAATGGTACATGATGACGGTATGTTCTGTGAATCATCACGTTCCATTAGAAACTCAGCATGAATTACTGTAATATAATCACATTGATCAAGTATCATTATATTATACTAACTCATGCTTCAGTTCCCAACACTACTTCAAAACATTCATATTTGAATTTTTTTTTCAGAATTTAGAAACCAACACAGTTTCTTTTATGTTGCAGATATTATGGAGAGATAAATGATCTCAGATAAGAATAGTTGTGAAAATATCTTCAGAAATATGGAGAATATGTATAATGAGATTACGAAGATATCTTATAATATTTAAGATAAGATGATGATGAAGAATAAGGTCCGCAAAGGTTTAGAGTCAGGAGCAAGGTATTCGTTAATGACTTCGTCAGAAATAGAATCATCAAGATTCTTTAAATACATACTTTAGTCCTTGTATTTGTCCTTGGTCTCCTTCACGGTCTGCTAATCCATTGTTCAGTACCAACTCTTCTCTTTTTCTGGGCTTTACCAACATATTATTCTTTGTCATCAAACTTTTGACTGTTAAAGTCATTTACAGTTTCTGCTGCTTCATTAGCATTTCGAGAACTAATTCACAGTTTGAGATGTTTTTCAGAAACTTCACATTCGAAGTGTGTAAGTTTAGGAGATAGTCGTTATATGTGTATATAACTATTGAAGTAGAAACGCTGCGAGATTTCAAAATACTGATTGCTGATTTTCAGTAATTGGTATGGCAATTCTTGTTGCAAGATGCGGATGAGTAAGAGATGGAGTTTCAATGAATAAGTATAGTGACTTTTCGGAGAGGTTTAAGCCGAAGGTTAATGAAGTGGTTGATAATTTTACTACTAATGTGGTGAGATATGAAAGGTTCCCCAGTAACGATGGTGAAAGGGTGATGTCGTGCGAGGTGTATATGAAATAGTATTAATTTAAATACGAAATACGACGAAATATTACACAAGTTTTAATTATTTATTTACAAATGGGATATACCTAAACCTTGCTACAACACTATAGGCAGTGTACCTAATCGTAGAGTAGTATAGTTTTTAGTAAGTCCGGTTCGTTCTACAGGGAGCGGGCTTATTGCACACTATATTTTTAAACAACTATATTTGTACAAAATATATATAATTATATATAATAATATATAAAAGGGGGTTTACCGTTTAATGACCGGTTTGTCGATTTATATTTTAAGCGAAGCGTATAGTAAATGACGATATTTAAATAACAATATAAAATAAATAACAATAATTAAAATGACAATAAATAAAAGTACGAGGAAAAATGAAATAAAATATATTATGCTTATTTAAACTTCCGTAACCATGATGTTTGACGTGTTGATTTTAGTTTTATGCCCATGGGTTAATTGTCCTTTGTCCTGGATTATTTAATATGTCCGTCTGGTTTTTGTCCATAACAGTCCATCGGTCATAAATTTAAAGTGCGAGTGTTCTCGTCAAATTATCCTTATACCCGAAGTCAAATATTCCAACTAATTGGGGACTTAAACTATAACAAGGTTTTAATACTTTGTTTAATAATTACACCAGGATATCGACTGCGTGTAACCCAAGGTTTTAATACTTTGTTATCAATTATGCCAAGTGTCCTTGTACATAATTTCACCCCTATTTTAATAATTCCATAGACTATTAATCCATTCCCGTATCCGGTTAAATGAACGATTATTCGTACATATAAATATCCCACCCATCGTGTCCGATCGAGTGTATATGGTTATTTATAGGTACGTTCAATTGTAAATCTTTATATTAAAATTAACAAACTATCATTTAGTTAAACAAATATAAAGCCCATTAATAGCCCATAGTCTAATTTTCACAAGTGTCGTTCTTTTGTCCAAACCCCAATTATGGTACAAAGCCCAATTACCCAATTTTTATATTTTTAGCCCAACATCATGATTACTTCATCTTAAATAAACAAAATAATAACTTAAGTACGAGACATTAATTTAAAAAGGAGAACATAGCTTACATTGATTATTTATCGCGTAGTGTTACACGGACAGAGCTCCGACTTTAAAACCCGTAAAATAACCTTTGCATAACCCAAACTAATCTAATATAAAACTAAACTAATTTATATTATATATATATATATATATATATATATATATATATATATATATATATATATATATATATATATATATATATATATATATATATATTATATATCAGAGAGAGATTGATATTGGGGATGGTTGAACTCGGCAGAAGCTCGTTCATTTTATAGGGAAATTCTGATTTTTCAAACTCCGCGAGTCGTGGAGTTTTAAGCCTGCAAACTCCGCGAGTCGTGGAGTTTGAAAATCCAGCTCACACAATTTTGGAACCTTTCTTGTCGACGTTATTAAATAATAATATAATATATATATAATTTTTAAGAATTATTTATATATTATATTTTATTTATGTGTATAGTTGACTTGTAATTTTTGGTCCGTTGCGTCGGGCGTTGATAGTTGACTCATGTCCTGGTTCCGGATTTTCGAACGTCCTTTCGTATAATTTAATATCTTGTACTTTATGTTCCGCAACTTGTACTTTTGTCATTTTTAGACGTTTCTTATCAATAAATTGAACCACTTGGATTGTATCTTGTACATTTGAGCTTTTTGGACGTTTGCGTCTTCAAATCGTTGTTTTCGCCTTTTGTCTTTGCACTTATTTATTTAAACGAATATTACATAAAAATAGAACACTTGCAACTAAAAGCTTTACATATTGGAAGGATATTGATACTAAATATATGTTCATTTGGAGCACTATCAAATATCCCTATACTTGAACGTTGCTTGTCCTCAAGCAATACAGAACTTGAAATTAAATCACACTTCACTCGAATCACTTTTTTATTCTCACACTTTATACATCAGTGATTTTGATATGGCGGTATGAACAATGGTAGTAACGATGTGGTTTACAGTCCCACATGACAATTAAAAATTTAGATCCTTTAAGGAAATTGGATCTTTATGAAAATATTTGATCTTTTGAAAATTCAATCTAGCTTTTACCCTAGATAAGTTTTCCGGAATAACCCTTCACCGGTGTTTGCAAAATGATTTTTTTTTTTTGGGTTTTGTGGGTTTCAGATTTGAAAATTTTAGCTCAAAACTTATGGTTTTGTGTTACCCACTTGCTAACCTTGTATTAGGAAAGCAACACGTCCAGTTTACTTGTCCTGTATATTACCTTTGGGTAAACTACCGTCCGGTTGTAAAGGAAAGCATTGAACAAGCAACTGTTAAGGCAATGTCCCCTGACATGCTTTTAATTATGGTCTATAACGTGTCGGACGCAATTACTATCCTTTGTAGGAGCAATAGTAAAGTTCATCCTATGATTTTTCGGTCTGGCACAAGTTCCTGTCTCCGACCATGCTATGCAACCACCGTTCTTATGGTTGACACCCGATTTGGTTCAGGTGACCTAATGAATTCCAGGTGAATTCCTAGGATTTTACGTTCAATGGTAATGAACGCATTGAAAATAGGTTTTCAGAAAACAAATCGGTTTGTAATTTTGATCAAAATATTTTCTCGTTCAAGCTCGAGTTTAGATATCATCGAATTCCATGAGTTTGTAATTCTCAATCTTTAAGGTCAATCTCAAGGATTGAGTAATATCAGGCTTAAAAGCTAATTTTTAATCTTTAAGGAGATTATCCTTTCTGGGGGTCTGATTCATTAGTCTTATCAAGCTAATTTGCACGGCGCCCTCCCCATTTTACGAGACAGATCCTCTCATGGTTAGGATAAGTCTGACCACATGGCGACCCTGTTTGATGCTGAGGTCCGTGGATTTCTTGCTGATTTTAGAGATGACTTTTCTAGATTTTTCGTCAACCTACAGCTGGTCTGAACGACAACTTCTTGACCTAAATCAAGAAGCGCGTGTCTTTTTCGGAAGACTTTACTTCCTTTTAATGATGGAATTGATTCTTCGTGTAGATCCATCTCTCTTTACAGTAAATCGGGTAAGACAGTTAATTTAGTCCAAAAAGCACCTGCAATAACTTTACAGAAACATGTGATAGATAGTTTTTAATTGAATAACTTGGTACATTCTCCCCACACTTGGCTTTTTTCATGCGTCTTTTTATATCTTAAATAAATAAATTCAAGCGTTTTAGTTGTTTCTCAATTTATGTCCTTTTCGAGGTAACGATAATTTCAGTATTAACACCTAATTTTTATCGTTCATAAATATGTATAAACATGATTTTGAATTCATTTAGTTTAAAATTTTTCAAATTTTCACAAAATTTGGCAAATAAAACCAAGTGTAAACCCGAGAGAATTTATAATCCTTCCCCACACTTAAGATCATGCAATGCCCTCATTTGCATGAAATCAGACTCTAATTATAAATTTATGAGGGTGATTAGTGTAGAAAAGTGATTGAAAATACCCAGTTTGTAATTACAAAGCTCATCGAATGATAGATGGTTCGCCTCATCGTTCATTCCTTCTTGTTTTATCACACATGTTTTTCTTCAAAAACGGTTGCTTTTCTGAACTGTTATCTAAGTTTTGAAAATACGTCTTTTACCCTAACTCATCATGCATTTTTATTAACGAGTTATGCACTAACCCGAACCCCTAATTTAACGTTAAGTTGTAAGACCCTAATCAGTTTGTACAGCAGTGTAAATATGTTACATAGAGTGTGGGTGATGTTGTGCAGTTAAACAGAAGTCACTGAGTGAGCTGAGCCTAGTGCGCGCCGCGCACACTAAAGGGAGCGCGCCGCGCACCCCTTACTGTAGCCGGGTTCCAGCTTTTTAAATCATATATTTTGATGGGCATTTTGGTAAATTCACTTATGGACGGGTTAAAGGCAGATAGGTCAGTTTGTGGAGCACCATTACTCCATAATCAACAACCTTATCACTTTAACTTTAATTCTAGAGAGAGATTGTGATTTTTGAGAGAGAAAGCTTAAATCCAAGAGGAAGGAGCTTGTTTTGGGATAAAGATCAAGCATTAAAGTCGTTCATCTTATCTCTAGCTTCGTTGTGATAGTTGTGGTATGTTCTAATTTTATTTTCCTTACTTTGATTTAGTGTAAGGGTTAGGGTTTGAGTAAATGATGAACACAAAACCCATTATTGGTGATTTTGGGTGTTCTTGGGTAAAATTGAGTCTTGAATACTAATTGGTGACTAGTCTAGGGTTTCAAAGTATTAAATGATGTTTATGAACCCTAATTGGTGAGTTAATTGCTAACTCACCTAGTTATTTAGTAAATGGGTGTTGATTAGTTAGTGGATGACCCGAAATGGGTGTGTTGTCTTAAAATGGTTATTTGGGTAATAAATTGACCTAGTTTGGAAAGATGGGTATGAATTACCCTAATTATGTATTAGTTGGTGTTGTTGGACCTTAATCACTAGCTTTAAAGTAATTAGTGGTGGTCTTGACTTTAATTGGGCGGTTTTGGTATAAATGGACGATTTAATACATTAAGTCATTAAATGCTCATGTGTAAATGTTAGTATTGAGTCCACTTAGCTTGTGTGTTGATCAAGTACTTATTATATTAGGTACTTTGCTTTGAAGCTTGTGGAGGTTGAAATCGTCAATCTAATTGTTAAGGTGAATGGAATAATTATATGCGTATGTATATAATGTATCTATTTTTTGTAGCGTGAAATGTGTAGTGTCGAGGTGCTAAGACACTAAGTTTCACGTGAAGGGTGTAGCATCGAGGTGTTAAGATGCCACTCGGGTGTAGCATCGAGGTGTTAAGATGCCACCTAGGAGTGTAGTGTCGAGGTGTTAAGACACCACTCCGTAATATAATGAGTGTTGCATCGAGGTGTTAAGATGCCACTCGGGGTGATGTGCCGAGGTGTTAAGGTGCCACTCTAGGGGTTAGTGGTGCGAGGTGTTAAGTGCCCTAATGGATGTTATGAACACCGATGGCGTTTTCGCGAGCGTCGTTCCCTTGTACTATTGGTCGACCATGGTTACTTGTGTTGTAAGCATATTATATCATTTCGAGTTATATTATTATGCGGTTGTTGCTAGCTTGTGGTATCGGAGATTATAGCTTGTTAATGTGACGATAAGCTAATTGTGTTGCTAGCATGTTTGCGGTTTGTGTAAGTGTATGCAAGTAGGTATAATTATATATGTATACGTATAATTATTGTATTCACTAAGCTTTGCTTACCCTCTCGTTGTTTACCATTTTATAGGTTCGGTTTTGGACAAGGGTAAGGGCATCGTATTGGACTAGAGATCCCGCTTGATGCTAGGGGACGCTTTTGGCTTTAGTAGCTCTTGGAGTTTGACCGGTAGTTGGGTAGTTTAATCCCAAACGCCATGCTCATTGTGTAGTTTGGAACTTAAACTTTTTGGTGGTCGAAACTCTAAACTTGTATTAAACTTGTATTTTGGGTCGTGTGGGCCCCACTTGTAAAACATCATTTTTATGTTTGATTCGTGTTAGTTTTACATATATAAGTTTGTTGTGAAAAGCGTTCGGTCTAAAAGTGTCGGGAAGTCGAAGATCTTTTCGCGAAAAATGGACATTTTGATCAGAACTGTCTCAGGCCTTGTGCGCGCCGCGCACCCTTCAGATCAGTTTTAATTTTTTTTTTTTTTATTCCGCGTTTTTGGTTGGTTAATGGGTTGGGTTGTTACAAGTGGTATCAAAGCATGGTCTAAGGGATTTAGGTGACTTGAGATAGGCGCCTAGACTTAGACTTTTGTGTGCGCTTGTATGCGGGACTTGTAGGATTTTGGGTCGGATCGGGATGGTTAGTGCATAGGTTTATGTGAACTAATCATGCGCTATTTGTTTGTGTTGTGTTTAGCAATCATCAAGTGAGATGGACGTTGTACTAGCGAGTTAGCGCGACGTGCTCGCGTAGTAATGACTAGCTACCATTACTACGAGTGCAAATCGGGTCAAATGAGCAATGTACGACGATTGTTGAGCAAGATGGGGTAGTGTGGCGTATATGTATGTATTTATGTAAATTGTCCTTTCGTTTTGTGGTTTAACCTAATTCGTTTTATAGAATGAAGACGAGAAACGGTCCCGATCATGATAACGGAAGTACAAGCGAGGACGCTGAGTTTTCGGCCAAGGTTGAGGCCGTATTTAAAAAGTTAAAAGCGGATTTTCTTACGGACTTCCGAAAGGTCTTTCAAGATTCGGTCGATGGGCAGGTGACCGATTTGATAAATGAACGAATGAAGGCCACTATCGAAGAGGCCCTTGATGCTAGAAACCTTTATCCTCGAGGTGAAGGAGGCGAAGGAAGGCGGGACTTCCACTACAAGAACTTCAAGGATGCTCAACCTCCGATGTTTAATGGGGTGCGGGATCCTTTAAAAAGTACATGTTGGATCTCCGATATTGAGGGAGCTTTCCGTACCGCGGAATGTCCTCCCGAAAAGAAGACGAGGTATGGTTATAGCATGTTACGCGAAGAAGCTAAGTTGTGGTTGGACGATAAGATCAACTTATATGGCGAAGAACAATGTATGGGCTTGACTTGGGAAGACTTCAAGAAAGAGTTTTTCAAAGAATACCGAACTTCTTCCGACCTCGATAGAATCCGGGACGAGTTGCACCATTTGCAACAAGGTTCCATGGATTTGGTTACCCTCAAGTCTACATTCTTGGCAAAGACTCGTTTTTGCCCGGAATATGTTGGTGATGATCATAAGCTCATGAAGGATTTCTACCGTACTTTGAATGATGAGTACAAGGGGAAGATTAGTCGGGGTATGGCTAAGACTTTTGATGAATTGTTTGAGTTGGCTCGGGGTTTTGAGCCGGAGGTTCCAAGAAAGAGTGATTTCATGTTTTCCAAAAGAAAGTTTGAAGGTTTTAGTTACTCTAATGCCTCAAGCAAGAAGAGCAAGAGCAAGAGGGGGGCCGAAAGTGTCAATAGTGCAAAGAAGGGCACTACAGGTGGGTTTTCTTATACGTGCTACAATTGTGGGCAACCGGGTCATATGGCTCGTGAGTGTCCGAAACCATCTTTCGGAAACAAGGTCACTTGTTTTAATTGCGGCAAAGAGGGGCATAAGAAGCCGGAGTGTCCCGACTTGCGAAACGACAATGTGAAGCGGTTAGAGAGGGCGGCGGGTACGGCTAGGGGTCGCAACTATTTGATGACCAATGATGAAGCCAAACAATCGCACGAAGTTATCTCAGGTACTTACATGGTTAATTCTAATCCGGCAAGGATTCTTTTCGATAGCGGTGCAAATTTGTCGTTTATGTCTCCTAAATTTGTGCCTAAACTTAATAGACCGTTAGCTAAGTTAAGTCGTCCGATAGAAGTCGAAATAGCGGACGGCAAGACAGTGCTAGTGGTTGATGTGTGTGAAAATTGTGATGTTGTTTTTGGTGCCGAAACCTTTAAAATTGATCTTATTCCAATGACCTTGGGCGACTTTGATATTGTTTTTGGTATGGATTGGCTCGATCGTTATAGAGCCGATATTGCATGCCATGATAAGTTTATTCGTGTGAAGACCCTAAGTGGGGGAGAGTTAATTATTCATGGTGATAAGCGAAGGAGACCGGTGCCGATATGCACTTTTGCACGGGCACGTCGTTTTGTTATTTCCGGTGGCATGGCTTTCCTTGCTCATGTTGTTGATACTCGCAATGAGCCACCACCTATTCGTGAAATTCCGGTTGTTAGTGAATTCGAAGACGATTTTTCGGACGAATTACCGGGTGTTCCGGCAGAAAGACAAGTTGAGTTTCGTATTGAGTTGGTTCCGGGAGCTACTCCCATTGCTAAAACTCCTTATCGTTTAGCACCAACGGAAATGCAAGAGTTGTTAAATCAAACCCCAAGAGTTGCTCGAGAAGGGTTTTATTCGACCGAGTGCTTCGCCATGGGGCGCTCCGGTGTTATTTGTGAAGAAGAAAAATGGTAGTATGCGTATGTGCATTGATTACCGTGAGTTGAATAAAGTGACGATCAAGAATCGTTATCCATTACCTAGGATTGACGATTTATTTGATCAACTTCATGGTGCAACGTATTTCTCTAAGATCGACCTACGGTCCGGCTATCACCAAATGCGGGTCCGTGAGGAAGACATAGAGAAAACGGCTTTTCGAACGCGTTACGGGCATTATGAGTTTGTAGTTATGCCCTTTGGTCTTACGAATGCACCAGCGGCATTCATGGATCTTATGAACCAAGTGTGCCAACCTATGTTGGACAAGTCGGTAATAGTGTTCATCGACGACATACTAGTCTACTCGAAAAGTATGAACGAACACGAACATCATTTGCGTGAAGTATTGAAGACGCTACGAAAGGAGAAGTTGTATGCAAAGTTCTCCAAATGTGAATTTTGGCTAAGGGAAGTTCAATTCCTTGGTCATATTGTGAACGAAAACGGTATTCAAGTAGATCCTGGGAAGATCGAGACGGTGAAGAGTTGGGGACGACCGACTACGCCTACGGAAATCCGAAGTTTTCTCGGATTGGGCGGTTATTATCGTCGGTTTATCCAAGATTTTTCTAATCGCTTCTTTGTTGACGAAATTGACGAGGAAGAATGCGATGTTTGTTTGGGAGAACGAGTAAGAAATTGCTTTTCAATTGTTAAAAGAGAAGTTGTGTCAAGCTCCGGTGTTAGTGTTACCAGAAGGTGTTGAAGACATGGTGGTTTATTGTGATGCCTCCTTAAATGGTCTCGGGTGTGTTCTAATGCAAAGAGGTAAAGTCATCGCTTATGCCTCTCGACAATTAAAGGAACATGAAACGAGGTATCCGACTCATGATCTTGAGTTGGCGGCGGTAGTGCATGCGTTGAAAATTTGGCGCCATTACTTGTATGGTGTCAAGTGTACGATTTATTCGGATCATAAGAGTTTGAAACATCTCTTTAATCAACGAGATTTGAATTATCGCCAACGTAGGTGGATGGATGTGCTGAAAGACTACGATTGTGAAATACTTTATCATCTGGGTAAGGCGAATGTGGTCGCGGATGCGTTGAGTCGAAAGAGTCAACATCCGGCGATACGAGTTGGATCGTTACTTTTGATTATTACCAACGATTTTCTTGAAAAGCTTAGTGAGATTCAAATAGAGGCTTATGTTCACAACAAGCATACGGAGCGAATCGTGGGCCAATCGGAGTTTATTACTATGGGTCCGCGTGGTTTGTTGTCTTTCCAAAGAAGGGTGTGGGTGCCTAAGATGGGTGATTACCGACGAGTGCTACTTGATGAAGCACATAAGTCAAAATATTCCATTCATCCGAGCGCGACGAAAATGTATCTTGACTTGAAGAAAGATTATTGGTGGCCGGGCATGAAGCGTGATGTTGTGAAGTATGTTGAGCAATGCGTCACGTGTTTGCAAGTAAAAGCCGAACACCAAAAGCCGTATGGTAAATTGCAACCGTTAGAAATTCCGAAATGGAAATGGGAGTACATTACCATGGATTTCATAACAAAGTTACCTAAGACGGCGAGAACCCAATTTGATACGATTTGGGTGATAGTTGACCGGTTGACGAAAAGTGCTTTGTTTCTTCCCATTAAAGAAGCGATATCGTCGGAGACCTTGGCTAAGTTGTTTATCAAGGAAGTGGTCGCTCGACATGGGGTTCCTATATCAATTATTTCGGATCGAGATACCCGTTTTACATCTCGATTTTGGGAAAAGTTTCATGAGGATATGGGTACATAATTGAAGTTGAGCACGGCGTATCATCCTCAAACGGACGGTCAAACCGAACGTACGAACCAAACTTTGGAAGATATGTTACGGGCGTGCATTATTGATTTCGGTGGTAGTTGGGATGAGCATTTGCCTTTGGTGGAATTCTCGTACAATAATAGTTATCATACTAGTATCGGGATGCCACCTTATGAGATGCTTTACGGGCGGAGGTGTCGAACTCCCATTTGTTGGGGAGAAGTGGGTCAAAGAGAAATCGGGAGTACCGATTTGGTTTTAGAGACGAATAACAAGATTGATATTATTCGGGAACATTTGAGAAAGGCTCAAGATAGACAAAAGTCGTATGCCGACAAATGTAGACGAACGATCGAATTTCAAGAAGGTGATATGGTGATGCTTAAGGTTTCGCCATGGAAGGGTATTATTCGATTTCGAAAACGGGGAAAGTTAGCTCCTCTGTTTATTGGTCCCTTTAAAGTTTTAGCTCGTGTTGGTGAAGTCGCGTATCGTTTGGAATTACCCGAAGAGCTTGCGGGGATTCATAATACATTTCATGTTTCCCATCTCCGTAAGTGTCTTGCGGATGATTCATCATGGGTGCCGTTAGACGAAATTGAGCTAAACAATAAGTTAGAATATATTGAGGAGCCGATTGCCATACTTGATGAGAAGGTCAAAAGGTTGAGGAATAAAGAGGTTAGGACTTTTAAAGTTCAATGGCGTCGTAGTAAGGATTCCGAGTTTACTTGGGAGCCCGAAGAATTCGTGTTGGTTTATCTTCCCTCTTGTCATGCGGCTTGGATCGCGAGGACGCGCTCCGAATAAGTGGGGGAGAGTTGTAAGACCCTAATCAGTTTGTACAGCAGTGTAAATATGTTACATAGAGTGTGGGTGATGTTGTGCAGTTAAACAGAAGTCACTGAGTGAGCTGAGCCTAGTGCGCGCCGCGCACACTAAAGGGAGCGCGCCGCGCACCCCTTACTGTAGCCGGGTTCCAGCTTTTTAAATCAGATATTTTGATGGGCATTTTGGTAAATTCACTTATGGACTGGTTAAAGGCAGATAGGTCAGTTTGTGGAGCACCATTACTCCATAATCAACAACCTTATCACTTTAACTTTAATTCTAGAGAGAGATTGTGATTTTTGAGAGAGAAAGCTTAAATCCAAGAGGAAGGAGCTTGTTTTGGGATAAAGTTCAAGCATTAAAGTCGTTCATCTTATCTCTAGCTTCGTTGTGATAGTTGTGGTATGTTCTAATTTTATTTTCCTTACTTTGATTTAGTGTAAGGGTTAGGGTTTGAGTAAATGATGAACACAAAACCCATTATTGGTGATTTTGGGTGTTCTTGGGTAAAATTGAGTCTTGAATACTAATTGGTGACTAGTCTAGGGTTTCAAAGTATTAAATGATGTTTATGAACCCTAATTGGTGAGTTAATTGCTAACACACCTAGTTATTTAGTAAATGGGTGTTGATTAGTTAGTGGATGACCCGAAATGGGTGTGTTGTCTTAAAATGGTTATTTGGGTAATAAATTGACCTAGTTTGGAAAGATGGGTATGAATTACCCTAATTATGTATTAGTTGGTGTTGATGGACCTTAATCACTAGCTTTAAAGTGATTAGTGGTGGTCTTGACTTTAATTGGGCGATTTTGGTATAAATGGGCGATTTAATACATTAAGTCATTAAATGCTCATGTGTAAGTGTTAGTATTGAGTCCACTTAGCTTGTGTGTTGATCAAGTACTTATTATATTAGGTACTTTGCTTTGAAGCTTGTGGAGGTTGAAATCGTCAATCTAATTGTTAAGGTGAGTGGAATAATTATATGCGTATGTATATAATGTATCTATTTGTTGTAGCGTGAAATGTGTAGTGTCGAGGTGCTAAGACACCATGTTTCACGTGAAGGGTGTAGCATCGAGGTGTTAAGATGCCACTCGGGTGTAGCATCGAGGTGTTAAGATGCCACCTAGGAGTGTAGTGTCGAGGTGTTAAGACACCACTCCGTAAAATAATGAGTGTTGCATCGAGGTGTTAAGATGCCACTCGGGGTGATGTGCCGAGGTGTTAAGGTGCCACCCTAGGGGTTAGTGGTGCGAGGTGTTAAGTGCCCTAATGGATGTTATGAACACCGATGGCGTTTTCGCGAGCGCCGTTCCCTTGTACTATTGGTCGACCATGGTTACTTGTGTTGTAAGCATATTATATCATTTTGAGTTATATTATTATGCGGTTGTTGCTAGCTTGTGGTATCGGAGATTATAGCTTGTTAATGTGACGATAAGCTAATTGTGTTGCTAGCATGTTTGCGGTTTGTGTAAGTGTATGCAAGTAGGTATAATTATATATGTATACGTATAATTATTGCATTCACTAAGCTTTGCTTACCCTCTCGTTGTTTACCATTTTATAGGTTCGATTTTGGACAAGGGTAAGGGCATCGTATTGGACTCGAGATCCCACTTGATGCTAGGGGACGCTTTTGGCTTTAGTAGCTCTTGGAGTTTGACCGGTAGTTGGGTAGTTTAATCCCAAACGCCATGCTCATTGTGTAGTTTGGAACTTAAACTTTTTGGTGGTCGAAACTCTAAACTTGTATTAAACTTGTATTTTGGGTCGTGTGGGCCCCGCTTGTAAAACATCATTTTTATGTTTGATTCGTGTTAGTTTTACATATATAAGTTTGTTGTGAAAAGCGTTCGGTCTAAAAGTGTCGGGAAGTCGAAGATCTTTTCACGAAAAATGGACATTTTGATCAGAACTGTCTCAGGCCTTGTGAGCGCCGCGCACAGGCAGTGGTGCGCGCCGCGCACCCTCCAGATCAGTTTTAAATTTTTTTTTTATTCCGCGTTTTTGGTTGGTTAACGGGTTGGGTTGTTACATAAGTGGGGTTAGACTTCCCCACACTTAGCTGACGACATGTGAAGTCGGTAGAATAAGTTCCACGAATTAAAATAGTGAGCCAGTTATTTACATCTCGGGTGGTATAAAATATATCAATGGGTTTAAAGTTTAGACCCACCCGAATATCACTACTTAATTCTTTTTTAAGTGTAGCTTTTAGTAAATGGATATGTCTCTTTTCTGGTTCTTGGTCAAATGGATCGATATACATCGACATACATATTATAGGGCGGACAATTCCTAACATTTCCTTCCGTTCATTCTCGGGATCAAAGGTTTCACCTCTATTACCCAATTGGGTGAAATTCGAGGTGTCATTATCTATTACAGCTCGTAGTTCATTTCCGGTGGATGACTCGTCTATTGAGAATATTGGGTTGGAAGGTTATGGAATGGTGAATTTCGGGATCAAAGCAAATTCTTCTTCATTAATGGTACTTATTGGTCTCACCATTTTGGTCTCGGAGGTAAAATTTTCAACGTTATCGTTTTTCCAAGAGTACCAATTTGTCACCCTTACTTCTTCTTCTTCATCCATTGATGGATCGTTGATTTCGTCGGTAGAGGCTAATGTGTCGATATGTTGTGAAATTGGTAAAGCTGAATAAAAAGTATCATCGGGATAATTGGTGATTTCGGAGCTCTCGAATTCATCAAAATTCGATGATATAAAATTTTCTTGCACAATACTCCTCAGATCAACAGGTGTGTAATCTGATAGGGTTTCAGCTTGCCGATTTACAAACTCTCTCATTTGTTCATTTTGAGCATCAAGTTCTTCGAGTTTTATTTTCATATAATCTAAAGAATTTTCAGGCACATAATTTTCCTCGTCTTCTGGTTGTTGAGTTTGGATATATTCTTTCAAATAATCCCAATTAGAACTGTATTCCTCATAATCGTTCCATTCAGGTTCCATGGGTGCATAATTTTCCATAGGAACGTAATAATAACATTCCCATGTTGAGTGATAATCTCCACAGATTTCACAACCAGTTATTGTTTCGTCATTCGTGATCCAAGATTGACCAAACGAATTGTCATCAACACCCGTTTGAGAGTATTGATTAAATTGATTTCGGATGTCATAAAGAGTTTCCAAGGCCTTGTTTTCAAAATTTTCCATTTTATTGCGATGGCCAAATTTTAGCTACAATGTGGTGTATTCACTAATTATCCTATTAGTTATAAAAAGATAAAAATTATTTAAAGTTATTAATTATGTTTATTTAAGACGAAGTAATCATGATGTTGGGCTAAAAATATTAAAATTGGGTAATTGGGATATACCTAAACCTTGATGTCGTGCGAGGTGTATATGAAATAGTATTAATTTAAATACGAAATACGACGAAATATTACACAAGTTTTAATTATTTATTTACAAATGGGATATACCTAAACCTTGCTACAACACTATAGGCAGTGTACCTAATCGTAGAGTAGTATAGTTTTTAGTAAGTCCGGTTCGATCCACAGGGAGCGGGCTTATTGCACACTATATTTTTAAACAACTATATTTGTACAAAATATATATAATTATATATAATAATATATAAAAGGGGTTTACCGTTTAATGACCGGTTTGTCGATTTATATTTTAAGCGAAGCGTATAGTAAATGACGATATTTAAATAACAATATAAAATAAATAACAATAATTAAAATGACAATAAATAAAAGTACGAGGAATAATGAAATAAAATATATTATGCTTATTTAAACTTCCATAACCATGATGTTTGACGTGTTGATTTTAGTTTTATGCCCATGGGTTAATTGTCCTTTGTCCTGGATTATTTAATATGTCCGTATGGTTTTGTCCATAACAGTCCATCGGTCATAAATTTAAAGTGCGAGTGTCCTCGTCAAATTATCCTTATACCCGAAGTCAAATATTCTAACTAATTGGGGACTTAAACTGTAACAAGGTTTTAATACTTTGTTTAATAATTACACCAGGATATCGACTGCGTGTAACCCAAGGTTTTAATACTTTGTTATCAA
This sequence comes from Rutidosis leptorrhynchoides, assembly GCF_046630445.1. Lineage (NCBI taxonomy): Eukaryota > Viridiplantae > Streptophyta > Magnoliopsida > Asterales > Asteraceae > Rutidosis > Rutidosis leptorrhynchoides. Next base: position 406,420,687 of record NC_092338.1, on the reverse strand, counting down.
TTATGCCAAGTGTCCTTGTACATAATTTCACCCCTATTTTAATAATTCCATAGACTATTAATCCATTCCCGTGTCCGGTCAAATGAACGATTATTCGTACATATAAATATCCCGCCCATCGTGTCCGATCGAGTGTATATGGTTATTTATAGGTACGTTCAATTGTAAATCTTTATATTAAAATTAACAAACTATCATTTAGTTAAACAAATATAAAGTCCATTAATAGCCCATAGTCTAATTTCCACAAGTGTCGTTCTTTTGTCCAAACCCCAATTATGGTACAAAGCCCAATTACCCAATTTTAATATTTTTAGCCCAACATCATGATTACTTCATCTTAAATAAACATAATAATAACTTAAGTACGAGATATTAATTTAAAAAGGAGAACATAGCTTACATTGATTATTTATCGCGTAGTGTTACACGGACAGAGCTCCGACTTTAAAACCCGTAAAATAACCTTTGCATAACCCAAACTAATCTAATATAAAACTAAACTAATTTATATTATATATATATATATATATATATATATATATATATATATATATATATATATATATATATATTATATATATATCAGAGAGAGATTGATATTGGGGATGGTTGAACTCGGCAGAAGCTCGTTCATTTTATAGGGAAATTCTGATTTTTCAAACTCCGCGAGTCGTGGAGTTTTAAGCCTGCAAACTCCGCGAGTCGTGGAGTTTGAAAATCCAGCTCACACAATTTTGGAACCTTGCTTGTCGACGTTATTAAATAATAATATAATATATATATAATTTTTAAGAATTATTTATATATTATATTTTATTTATGTGCATAGTTGACTTGTAATTTTTGGTCCGTTGCGTCGGGCGTTGATAGTTGACTCATGTCCTGGTTCCGGATTTTTGAACGTCCTTTCGTATAATTTAATATCTTGTACTTTCTGTTCTGCAACTTGTACTTTTGTCATTTTTAGACGTTTCTTATCAATAAATTGAACCACTTGGATTGTATCTTGTACATTTGAGCTTTTTGGACGTTTGCGTCTTCAAATCGTCGTTTTCGCCTTTTGTCTTTGCACTTATTTATTTAAACGAATATTTCATAAAAATAGAACACTTGCAACTAAAAGCTTTACATATTGGAAGAATATTGATACTAAATATGTGTTCATTTGGAGCACTATCAAAGGGCAGCGTATCTATCAAAGTTATAATAAAATTAGTTTTACTGAAAAGTCGAAGTTGACTTGTTGGAGCTGTGACAAAACTGGCTACTTTGAAAAGAATCGTAAGGTTGTTTTTGCTAATAAATGCTAAAGAATTCAACGCGGGTACGTGTTAAACTATGACTTTGGGTTTGAGAGTTTTTCAGGTACAAGACTTCGGGTAATGTGTGATTGGATCATCATCTCGATTGTTCCTTATTTGAAGTGTCTTCCGAAATTTCGAAGCGTTTTAAATGCAGCTTGTCATTGTCAATATCCAAAGGATAAATTCGTTATAAATCTCGATTGATTCTCGTATCCTTTTGAGTGTTACAATTAAAAGTGATGTTCTATCACAGTTTTTGAAGTCAAAGTATAGCTTTGGAAAAATGTAAGGATCTAAGAGTGATGGTTTTGCTTATATCTCGAGTTGCATTCTGAGATTTCAAAAATCAGAATAGGTGATTGAATTTGAATGAGTATGGTTGTTTTGATTTCTTATAAAAGAAGGTATACTGTTTTGAAAATAGGGAGTATAGTTGATGATTTACTGAATTAGAATCGAAGAATGTAATATATTAATTGTGCATTTATATATCTCTCGGGTATTACCTACCCGTTAAAAAAATGTCACAAATAATATTTTGAACAAGAATTTTTCATTACAGTCTTTATGAAAATATATGTATGTATATTTTCTTCAGATGTAATACAGATTTAATGAGTTAATATCATATTAGGCTCATTTGATTTTTGGCTTGGATTAGTAAAGAATAATCGCTAAAACATTAGAGATTACATAATCTTCGCGGAGTATTTCGCTAATGTAATCAATACTTCAATATTTATTCTTATAGATATTTCCTTAGTGAATTATGCTGATGCTCATAGAACTCTTGCTAACTTCACAAGATACGAATGTTGTTTTCCAGTAAGTTTCGAGTACATTGAAGATGAAAGTGTAAAATCAAACATGTTATTGAATGATACACTTGGTTTATTATGAAACCGAATTCATTTAATTGAATCAAAGATTGTAGTTACGATGGTTAGGTTGTTAACGAAGGATGTACATCATAGCATATTAGTAATATAAATTTAACTGAGTAGTATCTACCTTTTTTCAATTCATATTCAATAGCTTAGTACGAAAGATTTTTATAGTTTCAGCATTCATATATATAAAATATATATATATAATTTCTTCAGAAGAATGAGTTAATACTTCATAACTCGTTGATACAAAATACTCGTTGTTGATCAATGATGACGTCCACGGTGATTCTTGAACTGAAGGAACTTGTGATGTTATAGGTGCTGCTAGTGCTGATGATGCTGACAGTACTGAAGGTGATGGTGGTGCTGACGATATTGTTGATGCTGATGATACTGCCGGTAACTGCTGGTGATGCTGCTGAAGCTTGTGGTATTAAGGCTTGCGATGTGGATGTTACTGGCGGTATTGGTTATGCTGCTGGTGCTGCTGATGGTGTTTGTAATCCTTGCACCATGTATTCCAAAGCCACTACTCGGGCGCGAAGTTCGTTAATTTCTGCTAGTACACCGGGATGATTGGCGGTTGGAACGAGCGGATGAATAAGATTCGCAATATGGGATAGTATATAATCATGACGAGATACTCTAGCAATAAGTGAGAAAATGGTGTCTCGAACAGGTTCGCCGCTAAGTGCTTCAGGTTCATCGCCAAGAGGGCAATGTGGTGGATGAAAGGGATCACCTTCTTATTGTCTCCAATGGTTGAGTTGACTACAGACCCATCCCCAATTCATCCAAAATAGATGATGGGAAATTGGTTGATCCATTTCGGTGATGCTACTTTCGGAGCTCAGGTAGATATCCATATCGGAATAGCTGTCGGAATCTGAGGAATTCGAACTGGTTGAGGGATCCATCTCGTAGGGTCAGGGAATGAATTTTTGGTATGAAATAGATTGTAGAATTTAGATTTGGTATTCTTCAATTACATAATTTGCATATGTATATATAATACCAAAATTCCGTAAATTACGAAGAATCTTTGAAAAGATGTCAGTCAAAGTTCACAGTAATAGATGTGCTAAGATAAGAATTCGTCTATACACAATTATGCAATAAATGCAGGAAAATGCGTCTAGACTTAAGATGATAAGCACGTAATTTCCTAAGGATGATAAGTAGATGATTTCTGACTAGAATTGATAAGCAAACTTTTTGACATGCAGACACGGTCGAAGTCCAGACTCACTAATGCATCTTAACAACTATCAGCTAGACACACTAATACAAGACCTGGTTCGCTAAGACCACCGCTCTGATACCAACTGAAAGGACCCGTTCATATACATTATAAATGATTCACAATAGTTGATTACATCGCGAGGTATTTGACCTCTATATGATACGTTTTACAAACATTGCATTCGTTTTTAAAAGACAAACTTTCTTTACATCTAAAATTGACGGCATGCATACCATTTCATATTACATCCAACTATAATTGACTTAATATTAATCTTGATGAACTCAACGACTCGAATGCAACGTCTTTCAAAGTATGTCATGAATGACTCCAAGTAATATCCTTAAAATGAGCTAATGCACAGCGGAAGATTTCTTTAATACCTGAGAAAAAACATGCTTTAAAGTGTCAACCAAAAGGTTGGTGAGTTCATTAGTTTATCATAATCAATCATTTCCGTAATAGTAATAGACCACAAGATTTCATATACATAAACGTTTTAATAAAAATATTCTAAGTGGTTGAGCACTTGGTAACCATACTTAACATTTAATCAACGTCGCATATTCCCTTTATTATGAAATCTCACTACACTGTACCAAGTGTAGTCACTGAAACGAAGTACTGTGCAACCGTTGAATACTGGTCGTCCAGTCCGGTTGGGGTTGTCAGGCCCGATAGATCTATCAACAGGATTCGTGTTTACAATACCGCATGTAAATGGTAGTTACCAAGCTATTAGGGAAAAATATGCAAAGTGGTACAACTCAACGTAGAATATGTTTTTAGTACTTGTGTCCATTTCGTAAAACAGTTATAAAACAGTGCATGTATTCTCAGCCCAAAAATATATATAAAAAGGGAGTAATGAAACTCACAATACTGTATTTCGTAGCAATTATGTATATGACAGCACTGAACAAGTGCAGGGTTTGTCTCGGATTCACGAACCTATATTAAGTATATATATTTATATGTTGGTCAATATCTGTCTAACAATTTAGGTCAAGTCATAGTGTATCACAATCCTAATGCTCGAGACCGACATGCAAAAGTTAACAAAAGTCAACTTGACCCAAAATGACTTCCAAAATCTATACATGTTTATTATATAACTTATATATAGTCGTTTTATATATTTAAATATATTTATCAGATCTTATTATACTAAATAATACAAGTCATTTATTAATAAATAAAAATTTATATTTAAATTCATATATGATAAAAATATATACTTTTATATATCTCAAGTAATAAAATTTATAAAATTCACTTAATATCATAAAAATATAGTGGTATGTATTATTAATGTAATTATATTATGTGTGGTAAAAATATCTTTGTACGCATATTTATTTGATAAAATAACATTGATAATAATAATAATGATAAAAATAATAAAATGATAGTTTCAATAAAAATATTAATTTTTAGTAGTAAAGATAATTTTAGTAATAACATCAACTGATAACAATTAAAATAATCGTTTTAATAATAATATTAAAATTAATAATAATTCAGTTGACCATATCTTTAAATCCGTTCATCGAACCCACACGATTTCTAAATGAAAAGTTATTAATTTTTCTTTAGCTTTTCAACGACATGCATATCATATACCTTATCTCAGTAGCATATGTATCAAATTCGTGATTTATCATAAACTATTTAACGACGAAACTAAGCATACAAACATGCATAATCATATATACTCGAGCACTAGTCAGGGATACACTATTAATATATAAAAGATAAGATATGAATACTAACGTATCAATATTGTGATTCAATATTGCAGGAAAGTACGTAGACGCAACGAAAATGATAAACATTAGGTTGACCTCACGGGCAATACCCTCGAACAATACCCATAACCTCCATAGCTATAACCCATAATTTCCTTAGCTCTATCCCGTTTGAAAACTTATTTTGAAATCGTCTGAATATAACTCCGTCGTAGTATTTTATGTATACTAATAATATCTCAAAATAATGCTAAGTAAATATATAAATGTAATTCGATTGAGATAGTTTAGAGAAATATATTTTCAAGTTTTTATGAAATAATGAAACCTATTGAATTCTATTTATAATAGATTTTTGAATTATTAAAGTGAATTATTAAAGTATGAATTATTAAAGTGAATTATTAAAGTATGAATTATTAAAGTAAATTATTAAAGTATGAATTATTAAAGTGAATTATTAAAGTATGAATTATTAAAGTGAATTATTAAAGTGAATTATTAAAGTGAATTATTAAAGTTAAAGTAAAGTAAAAGTAAAGTAAAAGTAAAGTAAATGTAAAGTTAAAGTATAGTAAAAGTATAAAAATATGTACGTATAATACGCGTATAAATATATTTAATTTTAATTTAAATCGTTATATCATAAAACATTTTAGAAAAGTAGAATTATATATATTCATAATAGGTTTCAAGTTTTTAAAATTACAGTCTGTTGGTGAAGCATGGGATAAAGTCCAAAGGTTTAATAAACGTATGAAATCATCTTAATGAAAAATGTCGAGTTACTTAACTTGTCGATATCCAACATCTAAGTTATTTACACTCCACGTTCTTACTTATAGATCACTTTACCATTTTTCGAATATTGTCAAAAAGAATAGATTTCTTAAATCACAGTGGACCTCATAACATTGGCCCGTAATCATATCATAATATATCTAATAATTCAATAATTTGATATTATCTCTTAATTCTGTCGATAAATATATCGAAACAAATACGTTTATGTAAAGTATCATATATCTAAAACTTTGTTAATGTTTTCAGTTAATATTATATATTATATATACATATCTATATACACATAATTGTTCGTGAATCGTTGAACACTGTCAAAGGGTAATTGATTACATGAATGTAGTTCCAAACTTTTTGAGATTCAACATTACAAATTCTGCTTATCGTGTCGGAAACATATAAAAGTTAGGTTTAAATTTGGTCAGAAATTTCCGGGTCGTCACACGTAATGTCCAACAGCCCCGTAATAATCTAAAAACCTTGTTTCTTACCCCAACTACTGAATCCGTCACTTGTGGGAAAGTTTTATTTAAAAGCTGCAATCCGATGTTCTTTTTCTCACTTTGGTAAGAAGCGAACATCACTAACCCGTAAGTATAATATGCTTCTTTATGTTGCATGTTAGAAGCTCTTTCTAATTCACGAAATCCTATGTTGGGATATGTTGAGTCAAAATAGGTTCTTAACCCGTAGCGTAAAATTGCATTTGGGTTCCCCGCATTTAACGCTTTAAAGAAAACACGGTGTAACTTAAAGTCTTCCCAATGTGATTTACCCCACCTATCAAAGGAAAGCCTTTTATAAACTAAGGCATTTCTGGAAAGTCTTTCAAATGTTTGACAAGTTAATTTCGCCATAACTAAATGTGCTGATGAATTCTGACCGACTCTAGACAAAATTTCCTCAATCATATCCTCTGGTAGGTCTTCTAAAATATTCGGTTGTCTACCCTTAACGTCCATTTTGTTTTTATACTGTAAAATAGACAAGGATTAGATTCGTAATAACAAACAATACAAGCAATTTTTACATAGAACATAAAAGTACAAGCACACTACAATACATTTATTACACAACATGCTCACACCCCTCTAATTTGAATCACTGGTTTCTTCTTCTTCGGACTTGGTTCTTTTTCCTAATCTTCTAGGGATATATGATGTTCCTCTAATACGAGCCGTCGTTTTTCACATTGGTTTAGAAAAACCTGGTGGTATAGAGGTTCCCGGGTTATTGTCACGATATTGAAAATACGGGTGTTGACGGTACATATAAAGTTCATCAGGGTCGAAATTAGATTTCTCTATTTTGATGCCTTTTCTCTTATTATTTTCTTTTGCCTCATTAAATTGGGTCGGGGTAATTTCTATAACATCATCGGAATCCTCATCAGGATCCGATTCATCAGAAAATTGGTAATTTTCCCAATATTTTGCTTCCTTAGCGGAAACACCATTGACCATTATTAACTTTGGTCCATTGGTTGAGGATTTTCTTTTATTTGACCGGTTTTCTGTGGTTCCTACTATTCTCTCCTCCAGAACCTCTTCTTCTTCCGGTTCCTCTTCTTCTGGTTCCTCTTCTTCCGGTTCCTCTTCTTCCGATTCCGTTTCCTCTTCTTCCGGTTCTTCGGGAACTTGTGAATCTTGCCAATATATATTCGACACTTCGTTATTATTAGGTGAGTCAATGAGATTTGTGCTAGAGGTAGACATCTATCACACAATATCAAACATGTTAAGAGATTAATATATCACATAATATTTACATGTTAATAATATATAGTTTCCAACAAAAATGTTAAGCAATCATTTTAAAAAAAAACACGGTCGAAGTCCAGACTCACTAATGCATCCTAACAAACTCGATAAGACACACTAATGCAAATTTTCTGGTTCTCTAAGACCAACACTCGGATACCAACTGAAATGTCCCGTTCATATTGATTATAAACGTTCCATATTAATTGATTTCGTTGCGAGGTTTTGACCTCTATATGAGACGTTTTTCAAAGACTGCATTCATTTTTAAAAAAACCATAACCTTTATTTTATCAATAAAGGTTTTAAAAGCATTACGTAGATTATCAAATAATGATAATCTAAAATATACTGTTTACACACGACCATTACATAATGGTTTACAATAGAAATATATTACATCGACATATGTTTCTTGAATGCAGTTTTTACACAATA